>NC_070638.1:5969051-6049051 GCF_947347685.1 Pleuronectes platessa
TTTAAAGAGTCTGAGAATTTAAGAATCAAGACGCCATAGATACATAGAATATACGACAATATGAAACGGCCCTTTTAGTTATATACAGTGAATAAGAACAAGTGATGATATCTGTTCATTCTCACCCTGGTCTATAGCTAAATGAAAATACAATATTCATTAAACACTGAGATGAAAAGAAACTTAACAAGGAGAATTATGTAGAACTTCAACTGACAATAATCAGCACACGGACTTACCCAGGACAATGGCAGCCACAGTGAGCAGGAGAAAAGCATTTCTCCGGACAAAAAATGTAACGTTACATTTCCAGAGAGACAGTGAAGTCAAACTCCAGGGCTCAGAGTCCTCAGGACATGTGTCCCTGTCTCGGTCAACTAGAGTGTCCTCGCTGCTCGGCTTACAGCAGAGAGGCATCTCGCTCACAGACTGAGGACCAAAAGAGAGAAAGAGGAGTCTTCACATGCTTTTACAAAAGAATACAACAGTTATCCAGTGAGGTATAGATGTTAGAAAGGGAGAACACTTACAAAATCTAATGGAAGAAGATAGTAGAAGTAGAAGGTAGTTTTCATTCGCTTAAATCCAGTAAAAGAACTCGATTCAAACCTTTGGAAGAGCTGTAAGCTTCCTGATATTTCCCTCTCGCCACTTGCTTTAGTCTAAGTTTGAAACCAGTATTGTAACTTATTCAAATTAACTATGTTCTGCTCCTCCCAACCCAGAGGCTGTTAGTCTATTTGTCTTTCTACACAACATTGACTCAGCGATCACCAGGGGTGGACTGGCCATCTGGCATACCGGGCATCGTCCCGGTGGGCCGTTGACCCAATGTGGGCCGGTCTGGTCCGCTTCTTTTTTTTTTTTTCTCTTCTTCCTCTCTAAATTCCCTCCAATTGGGCCAGCCAATTGGCTACAGAGGGCTAGCAGTGTGTTGCCAGCATCGACACATATTATTGGTCTATTGTTTGTCATTGTCAATCAATCATGGGCTGACAGGCTCAGAGAGCCCTGACAGTGCTGTCAATCACAACACAAACCAGGGTGGGGCGGGACCTCATGGCATTGGCGGGGGGAGTCGCGGGACGGGCTGCTGCTGAGACAGAAACTTAAAATGGATAATAAGAGTAAAAAACGCCCGGGTGGCGCTGAGAAGCATCGGGAAAAAAAGCTGAAGTCTCTGGAGGTGGAGGCTGCTAAATGTGCCAAACTGACGGACCTGTTTGGTGCCGGGTTCACCAGCCCAGCAGCAGCAGGTGCGCCGGGAGACGAGCGAGGAGGACTCGACCATGATGAGCAGGTGGAGGCAGACGTGGTAAGTAACGCTGGCCTGGGGCTGGCTAGGCTACATTTTTGAGACATGTCCAAAACAAAGTAGAACATTTTTTGATTTTGTTTTAATATGCCGAATTGTGATATTATGGGCTATTATTGTTCAGATGATTTAGCTAAGCTAGCTAAGAGCTGCTAACATCGTTTACTGTTGCCATAGCAACAGTAAACTTTCTTAGCCTTATTGAAAACAGAATACAAGTAAACCTATATGGAATAATTAGTTTAATTTGAAAAATTTGCCAGTTATTATCACACATTGTCATTGTTAATCATTTATAATCATTATGGGTGTAGTAATTCATGATTTGTCATTTTGATAATTCTTTTCAGAAGTTTTATTGTGCTTATGTGTTTATCCTTAATGGTGTGATCATGTACACTAAATTATCAATTATTCTCCATTACAGGTTGTTGTGATATATTTGAGGAGTCGTTCTCCCTCTGTTTTATATGTGGACATTTGGGACCACTGTTAGAATTTGGTAAGTTTATCATGTATTTTTTAATGTATAAATTCATACTTCATAATTATAATAATTTTCAAAAGGTTTTAAAAGAAACACACATCCAAAAAGTTCTCAACTCTAGGTGCAGGACAGAGGAAAACATTTTCTTTATTTTTCAGGAATTATAATGTATCCATGTCCTTCTCAGGTTGACCTCTTGACATGTGAGAGCCTGAGGAGTTGTTCGCCCTCTGTCCATGTTCGAGGACTTGCTCTCTGTCTGCCTCCACTCTCTGCCTTCACTGTTCCATGTCTGTTGAGTCTCCTCTAGTCTGGTGAGTTTATAATTTTTTATGTTTTATGAAATCATACTTAATTTGTGATGATTAGAGACATTATAATGTATCCATGTCCTTCTCAGGTTGACCACTTGACATGTGAGAGCCTGAGGAGTTGTTTGCCAGACACAGGTAGAGCTAACAGGGGCGTCACCCTGGGCCTGCCCTTTTGGGCTGGGCTTCAGCTGCAGATCTAAAGGCTGCTTCCAGGGGCATGGGGCCCTCAGCCTTTGTTTTTCTTTGCTTCTGCACCTTACAACATACATCACACCTTATTTTCACACATCCAAACACTGTTAACACCACTGACGCGTAAGAGGTTTGTGTGTGGCCTCCCTTCTTGTTGCCATCTTTGAGCTAGGTGGTAACAGTAGTATGCATGAGAGAAGACGCCGCGAGATTTGTGGACTTCTATGTGGTGTCCGCTGATAATGTAGTGGGCTGGTCTGGACAGACAATGCCAGGGCTGAATTTTTGTCCCAGTCCACCCCTGGACTTAAGGTATCTTTAAATGGAGCCTAATATTCTGATTATAAAAGAGCAAGTACAATTTTAAATGCTTTAACACCTCAGTTACAATAAACAGGCCATAAAAGATTGAAACAGATCCATTAGCTGCAGAGGGAAACGTCCTTCTTCTGATTAAACACCTAAATATTCATCTGTTCCTAAAAAAATTATATTTGGGCATTTGTTCCCCCAATGAAAATTCCTTTCTGAACTGTAATTGAGATTTAACTCTACATCTATGTCTCATTTAGTGTTTGTGCATCCATAAATATTCAAATTAATCAACATTCCTCCTATTTAAAGATGAATTGGTTTCTCTGCAGAGAGTTTGTTTTTTAGTACACACTGGAACTGAAGAGTACTGGATAATAAGTACTGGATGGTAACGCCAGAAAATAGATCCGTCTTCTGGGAGCTGATCAAACACGTGACAAAGGGATGAGATACAGATGAGAGATGAGATCGCCATTAAAGAAGACGAGTGGATGACATGTTCATCACTTCTGATGGCGACATGCAGCTGCTGTTCTGATTAAATGTGTCAGCCCGTGTAAACACCAGACTGTATTAATCACCCCCCACGTAAAGAGTTGATCCTCAATCTTCAATCAGAATAGAAGAAACACTGTACTTGTAACTGTTGTTGTTTTCAGCTCAGTGTTGGTATAGTTTGTCACATTTTACATTTCATCCCAGTAAAAACATGTCACTTCAGAATTTGGTGCAGATCCAATTAAAAGTCTAAAGAATCTAAATGTGGTTTCAATGTTTTTGGAAAACCAAACATGTTCTTTAACTGTTAGGTTTGGGTTTATGGACTCTACTGGTGGCCATTCTAGTTAGGGCCCGAGCACTGATCAGAGGTCAGGTGAGACCCTATTGAAATTGTAAGGATTATTATTGTTATTATTATTCAGGCAAATGAATTGGCTTTTTGAGGGCTTTAACACGTTCAAATTCTTACCAAAATTTGAACGTGAATTTGAATTTAGGAATTCTGGAGGATTTTATAATGGGCGTTGCAAAATGTCTCAATGGTTCCCCCCGAGACCCCCGGAACGTGTTCACATTGACCCATCTTCACAAAAATCAATACACAGGTTCATCATGACCAGAAAAACTAAAAAGTCTTTAGGTGCAATTGGGAAAACGACTTAATCGTTAAATCAACAATTTGAAAATAAAATCACTAATTACAACAAATATATATGATTTAATGAAAATAAAATGTATTTATAGTTAGACCACCACATCCATACTGTAATATAATTTACATAATTAATTTACAAATTGATTATATAAATTAAATCATTTTACATTGACTTCAGTGCCATGAACACGTCTTCTGATCTGATATTGACCTCAACCATAAATTAATTGAAATAAATGTATATATATACACTAAATATATAAATGATAATGACGTGTGTGTGTGTGTTTGTGCGTACGCGTGTGTGTGCGTGTGCGTGTGCATGTGTGTGTGTGCGTGAGTGTGTGTGCGTGTCAGATGGGCGTGGTCAGTGTGATGGGTGGGCCCTCAGATGAGATAATAGTATTATTATTGTATTGTTGTCATAATTAATATATAGATTTGACCAAATGTAATAAAGTTAAGACACATTGTTTGTCTTCTGTTGCTGTGTTGTGTTTGTATGAATAGTAGCAAACTAAATGAATCACACTGATTTGTTTCACTCCAACACTGTGTTAATTGATCAATGAATCCTGTATCTATATTCAGAAAGACAGAGGCAGATGTTACTGTACTAGTCATATTTATTCAAAAAGTTCAACATATTTACAACACATCATTAGATTATTTCAAATATATAGAAAGGGGGACAGGGGAGGGGTTTGTTGTAAGAGTAGGAAAAGGGTGAGGGCGGGGGCTTCTCCACCTCTTCTCTCTCCTCCAGCTCAGCTCAGCCTCCTCCTTTCTGCAGCTCAGTCCCATAGTTGGTGTTGTCTCCTGCTGCAGTTTCGTCTCCTTTAGGCCTTGAAGCGAGCACCTTCTCGTTCTCCATCTCCTTCTTGACCTCCACCTCACTGCTCCTTGTTGTCGCAGGCTCCTGGTGCCAACTTGCTTCCATCATCTCATTCTTGGCCTGACAGACAGTCAGCTCAGCATGGCAGTCAAGATATGCCCTGAGGCGAGCACGCCGTTTCTTCACCTCCTTCTTTATGACACAGTCTTTGTCTTTCAGCTGAAGGTGCAGTTGATCAACCTGCTCCTTCAAGGCCTGGATCTCCTTCTCCTTCTCCTTCTCCTTCTCCTTCTCTTTCTCCTTCTCTTTCTCCTTCTCTTTCTCCTTCTCTTTCTCCTTCTCCTTCTCCTTCTCCTTCTCCTTCTCCTTCTCCTTCTCCTTCTCTTTCTCTTTCTCTTTCTCCTTCTCCTTCTCCTTCTCCTTCTCCTTCTCCTTCTCCTCCTGGGGTGGCTCCTGGAGCAGACTTGCTTCCATCATCTTATTCTTGGCCTGAGAGACAGTCAGCTCAGCAAGGCAGTCAAGGTAGGCCCTGAGGCGAGCACGCCGTTTCTTCACCTCCTTCTTTATGATACAATCTTTTTCTTTCAGCTGGTTTTCCTGCTGCTCCACCTTCTCCTTCAAGGCCTGGGTCTCCTTCTCCTTCTCCTTCTCCTTCTCCTTCTCCTTCTCCTTCTCCTGCTCCTTCTCTTTCTCTTTCTCCTGCTCCTTCTCCTTCTCTTTCTCTTTCTCCTGCTCCTGCTCCTTCTCCTTCTCCTTCTCCTTCTCCTTCTCCTCCTCCTCCTCCTTCTCCTTCTCCAAAACCATCTTTATGACATCACTGTTTTGAAGCTGGTTTTTCAGCTGCCACACCTCCTCCTTAAGAGCCAGAATCCTCCTGTAGGCTGTGAGGAGTTCGGCATTGAGGGCCGTCACAACGTCTGGTTTCTGCATGGTTCACCACAGAGAGTAGATCGATCTTTTGAAGAAGCTGTTTGAACAGTTGATGCACTATTTTCCTTTCTTGTCTGGAACTTGAAGTCAAAAGGCTTTATGTCTGCAGGTGACAGGATGAAATAGTGTGTAAGATTTAGGGTGAATTTGATCCATCAAACATTCAATATAAAACAAATGACACAGATAGAGAGACACAGAGAGAAGGAGAGAGAGGGAGAGAGACAGACTGGCTGGTTTAAGCGTGAGAGAGAGAGAGAGAGAGAGAGAGAGAGAGAGACACACTCCCCTCCTGCTATGTGTGTGTATCTGGTTGCCATGGAAACTCAACTGAATGCACCTGTTCTCTCCTCACTGGGATAAGAGAGAAATCTAAACTCTGAGTGCACCACTCAAACAACTATAATTCAAAAACTATAAGTCCTATCGGTGAAATAAAGACATCGTGAGAATTCCAAGACTTTGCCGGACACACCGATATATTTGAAATTTGTGAGAGTAAAAAAATGGGACCGTGGGAGCAAGTTATGCGAGGTGATGCAGAAAAGTTTTCTCTGAAATAACATTAGACCCAATGGAGAGGGATTGTTTTTTTCCTTAAAGGAGCTACACAACTCATGTAATGTGCTCCTAGCATTAACTTACGTTCCCGTCAACTTGTCCTTCAACACATTCAAACAACACAGTAACCAAAAAATAACCAGTAAATGTTTTTTTTCAAATCAATCACCATGGCACCCAGCCCCTTTGATTTGAATTTGAATCTGAATTGGATTGGCAGTGATGGCAGTTGTTGTTTTTTTTACTTTATCTTAAATACTAAAGTTAAACACCAAGGTTAATCTTCCCAATGTTACAAAAACACATCGTTTGGTAGAATAAGCTGTGAAATGTGGAAATGTCCTGGTGCTACAGGTGTTTTGTCCACAATGCCTCGCTCTGCCTGGCCTCGGCGAGCTAACGCTACTTAGCATCACGTTAACACATATCACCCATTAAGATAAGCAGCAGAAAACACAAAAGAAGCCAGCAACAATATTTTCACATTTGTCGTAAAAGCAACAGCAAACAGCACATTATCAACATGTAACAGCAGCAGCTTCATATTACACAGTGGTTTCATTTCAAACTTGAACAATGAGCCTGCATTGTATTGGTTAGCATGCTGGGTAAATACAGAGAGAGAGAGTGAGACATGACTTACCTCAGTCAAGGTCAGAGTGCAACAGCAACTGTCTTAAACTTGAACAGTATTTAAAGCAATCAACAGCCAATCAGAGGTCTCCAATCCAAATAACAACTTTGATGCTGTTCATCAAAGCATCAAAGGAGGTATTGGGAGAGTGTCCCTGTCAATCAAAATAATATTTAAAATCTTAGCATCTGGTTGTTATGGTGATAAAACAACCTACTGATGATGAAGTTTTGCGATCATTTATTTCGATAAATAAAAACAGGACGTTTCATTTCGGTGGATTTTTAATTGCGTCATTCTTGCAGCATCTGATCTTTAATTTTGTAATGGCTCCTGTCTTATCACCTTCTTGTCTTAGTATTAATATATTTATATATATATACAGGGGTGGACTGGCCATCTGGCATACCGGGCATCGTCCCGGTGGGCCGTTGACCCAATGTGGGCCGGTCTGGTCCGCTATGTTTCTTTTTTCTTTTTTTTTTTCTTCTCTTCTTCCACTCTAAATTCCCTCCAATTGGGCCGGCCAATTGGCTACAGAGGGCTAGCAGTGTGTTGCCAGCATCGACACATATTATTGGTCTATTGTTTGTCATTGTCAATCAATCATGGGATGACAGGCTCAGAGAGCCCTGACAGTGCTGTCAATCACAACACAAACCAGGGTGGGGCGGGACCTCATGGCATTGGCGGGGGGAGTCGCGGGACGGGCTGCTGCTGAGACAGAAACTTAAAATGGATAATAAGAGTAAAAAACGCCCGGGTGGCGCTGAGAAGCATCGGGAAAAAAAGCCTAAGTCTCTGGAGGTGGAGGCTGCTAAATGTGCCAAACTGACGGACCTGTTTGGTGCCGGGTTCACCATCCCAGCAGCAGCAGGTGCGCCGGGAGACGAGCGAGGAGGACTCGACCATGATGAGCGAGTGGAGGCAGACATGGTAAGGAACGTTGGCCTGGGGCTGGCTAGGCTACATTTTTGAGACATGTCCAAAACAAAGTAGAAAACGTTTTTGATTTTGTTTTAATATGCTGAATTGTGATATTATGGGTTATTATTGTTATTTACTGTTGCCATAGCAACAGTAAACTTTCTGAGCTGTAAATAGAGATGCAGAATCAAGCTAATTCTTTTCAGAAGTTTTATTGTGCTTATGTGTTGATCCTTAATGATGTGATCATGTACACTAAATGATAAATTATTCTCCATTACAGGTTGTTGTGATATATTTGAGGAGTCGTTCTCCCTCTGTTTTATATGTGGACATTTGGGACCACTGTTAGAATTTGGTAAGTATATCATGTATTTTTTAATGTATAAATTCATACTTCATAATTATAATAATTTTCAAAAGGTTTTAAAAGAAACACACATCCAAAAAGTTCTCAACTCTAGGTGCAGGACAGAGGAAACGTTTTCTTTATTTTTCAGACATTATAATGTATCCATGTCCTTCTCAGGTTGACCACTTGACATGTGAGAGCCTGAGGAGTTGTTCCCTCATTGTCCATGTTCGAGGACTTGCTCTCTGTCTGCCTCCACTCTCTGCCTTCACTGTTCCATGTCTGTTGAGTCTCCTCTAGTCTGGTGAGTTTATAATTTTTTATGTTTTATGAAATCATACTTAATTTGTGATGATTAGAGACATTATAATGTATCCATGTCCTTCTCAGGTTGACCACTTGACATGTGAGAGCCTGAGGAGTTGTTTTCCAGACACAGGTAGAGCTAACAGGGGCGTCACCCTGGGCCTGCCCTTTTGGGCTGGGCTTCAGCTGCAGATCTAAAGGCTGCTTCCAGGGGCATGGGGCCCTCAGCCTTTGTTTTTCTTTGCTTCTGCACTTTACAACATACATCACACCTTATTTTCACACATCCAAACACTGTTAACACCACTGACAGGTAACTTATTTTACACATCCCACTATGTAGTAAGAGCTATCTTGATTTGGAGTTAAATAAATTTACTTTTGGCTTGAGAGGTTTGTGTGTGGCCTCCCTTCTTGTTGCCATCTTTGAGCTAGGTGGTAACAGTAGTATGCATGAGAGAAGACGCCGCGAGATTTGTGGACTTCTATGTGGTGTCCACTGATAATGTAGTGGGCTGGTCTGGACGGACAATGCCAGAGCTGAATTTTTGTCCCAGTCCACCCCTGGCGATCACTAAATGTTGCTCTGGATATTAGATATCAGAGAAAATATGAGCCATCTGAAATGAATGCTCAGTGCATGATGGGAGTTCCCCCAGCTGTCTAGACCTATAGCAGCAAAGCTAAGAGATGGTTCAGGACTCACCTGATCCAGAACTAACTGTAGGCTTTATCAAAAAGAAAAACGTTTAAGTTTAGGAGTAATATGCTGCAGCCTTTTGGACCAACGGGAGGCTTTACCCAGACTTACTGGGACATCCTGATAACAAAGATTTACAGTAATCCAGTCTACAGGGAACAAATTCACAGATGAGTATCTCAGCATCCATCTGAAACAGGAAGTTCCTAATTATCCTTATATTGTGCAGGTGGAAGAAAGCTGTCCTATAAGCAAATAGCATGGAGGTGCATGGAGGAGTCATTGTTAATATTAACAAATAGGAATCTGTCTGATAAGTTCAACTCAAACCAGTTTAGTTCCTTCAATCCTCACATGATATTCCAGTCTCTGGGACAGGAACTCATGATCCCTGGTGTCAAATGCGCCACTAAGACTAGGTAGAGACACACGTTACCATTCCCTGGTCTTGTTTCTAATCTAATCATAAATATATATCCAAGGATTAAGTTATTTGCCATGAAACTTAACCTTATTCTCATCAAAACTATCTTTGCTCATTACAAACCCTGTCTGTGAGGAGTGTAACCTGAGCGGTGACGGGGGCGTTGACCATAGCGTGGCACTAAAGGGGGTTGACACCACTTGGCATGATGCTGAGCGGCAGCCAGCGCTCATTGTGAAAGGGGCTGCGACTCACAATGGAGAAAACAACAAAATGCTGCCACTATAATGGGGACCAAAGGGCCCGGTGGCAGCCCGACACCTGATCTCCTCTTTGGCCCGGGCTTCCTTTTGTCCTGGTATTTCATATCTGACAAATCCACAGGCCCGGAGGCAGATGATGCTGGAGCAGCAATGGAGCTGAGGCTCGACGTCTGTGGGCTCAGACATGGGGAATAAACAGACCATCTTCACAGCAGAGCAGCTGGACGCCTATCAGGTCGGTGCCCCTCATCCTCTGAATACGACTCAGTGCAAACTACTGGCATCTGTAAACAGGGCTAAACACACAGAGGAGGGTTCGAGGCGGATTGGATTATTTAGAAGCAAATAGAAAATGAATTGGAGTGATGCATCCTTCAGGGAAACTATGAACTAGGTCAAAGCGTCTCTGATGGTGTTTGTTTATTCAATATTCAATATATTCAATTTTGTTACTTAACCAGGTCTGACACAGTTAGTGAAAGATGCATTAGAGTTAATCATCAGTTGTTTAACATTTTGAATGATCTAATATTTTTGCACTTCAAGTCATTGGTGTAAAGTAACTCATTTACTCTACTAAGATACTTTACTATGCTTAAGTTCAATTTTAGTATACGTCATTTTTTTGTCTTTCTTAACTCCACATTTACATCAACTACATTTAAAACATGAGAAATATAAAATTATGTATATGATCAACTCAGAAAAATAAAGTGGTTAAAATTAACTCTTAGATTTGCTTTATGAAATAATAATAATTAATCAATAAGTCAAAGTGTGCAGTATTACTTCAGATAATGACCCCAGGTTGTATTTTGTACCAAACAAGTGTGTGTTTTAAAGTATTAATTTCACATGTATGTCTCCCATAGAGTTTTTCTACGATCTGAATATGTCTTCCTCCGCTGCATCAAGCAGATAACGAAGCACAAACAAACGAGAACGTCTACATCCTCACCTTCTTTGCCCTTTCCTCTTTGTCCTGTCTCGTTTGCATTTGCAGGACTGTACTTACTTTACCAGAAAGGAAATCCTCAGGTGAGCAGACGACTCCGGTGTTTATTCACTCGTATTCGCTCACTCATATCCACTGTAACACACCTGACTCAGCTGAAATTGGTTCTGCACAGTACTGCCCTGTAACTCTAAACTACTGTATCGGCAGGCCTGTGCTACTGTGGGGCAGGTGACCACTGAGATCACATGGGATCTCAAATCTTGCTATTGGAGAATCATGTCAGAACTTTACCTAAACCTAACTGCACCTGTAGAATACACAAGGTTTCATGTAATTCAATGTTGAAGGCACATTTCTTTAAACCCTTCCCAGACTCTTCTATCGTTATCGGGATCTGGCGCCTCAGCTCGTTCCCCTCGACTACACCAGCCAGCCAGATGTGAAGCTACCATATGAGCTGATTGGGAGCATGCCAGAGCTGAAGGTAGACCCACTGGTCCGCGCACACCCTGCAGACCCGCGCTCCCCCCCCCCCCCCCCCCCCCTGTGTGCCCGATCCATAATTAATGGCCAACTAATCGACAGAATTCTATGAGAGGTTGTATGTTACTCGACTCCTTTAAACTTGAAGAAAGCAGGTGGGTCCCCGGGGACACACTCTGCGGGAATGGGTCAATTATATGCCTCTTTACGCGCCTGAGATAAAAGGTCCAGAGGTGTGTTAACACGCGGGTCACTGACATGTGCTGAGAGAGGGAGGGGGGGGGGCTTTCCCTCACAGACTTTCCCTTTTTCCAAACTTTGTGAGTTGTGGAGACGTAATAACTTGGTGTTGTCCCTGCGTCCAGGACAACCCGTTCCGTCAGAGGATCGCCGAGGCCTTCTCTGAGGACGGAGAGGGGAACATGACGCTGGAGGACTTTCTGGACATGTTCTCAGTCCTGAGTGAGATGGCTCCACGTGACCTCAAGGCCTACTACGCCTTCAAGATTTATGGTAAAATATCGGAAAAAGGATTTAATCATAAGAAAGTCCCCATTGAAGAGGTGTAGACTGGCTTTACTTGACTTTTAACACAATATAAACTGTATTTATAAAGATGGACGACACACCCTCCCTGAAATGAAGCCAAAATATGCCAGATATGAACGCTGAGTGAATTTTCATTTTCAGTGGGAACTATCCCTTTAAGACGATTTACAAATATAAATAGGAAGACAATAAGTTATATATGGTACAAGCAATTAAAAAGTGTCCTGATGTAAAACAGGGCCGACTTGAACGCAACATAACCCCTCAATCCCTGGAACTAAAGTTAACTATGAACCACTGTTTTTCTGGGTTTAACAATATGAATCATGCATTTTAATATGGTGCAACCATATGTCAACAGAGGGTGCACGGTGAAGAGTTACCGAGCTGTAAGCATGACGGATGGTGCATGGGTTGTTATAAATGATTCACCAGCCCATTATGGAGGCAAAGCGCTTGTCAAAGCCCCCCCCCTTCCTAATTAACAAACGATGACAGATGAAGAAGTTACATTCACATTGTCGTGGTCATGGATCAAGGAAAGTTTGCATCCATTATTCAGACCCTCAGAGGAGGGAAATCAAGGAAGGTGACACACTGTGCAAGCACAGTTGCATCATGATGAAGATGCTTGAGCTCAGACGCCTGAAGCCAAATGAAGCAATGGGAAAGTATAAAGCCTAAAACAATAAGTTCACTCACGATCTTAACAGTCAAATTTGCTACCAAATATCAGCAGCAACAATAGCTCTGTAAAGAGTAATTACTTCCAGGAAGGAGTTTATGTTTGTTCCTCAGCAAGTTTATGCAAAAAACGATTGCATGGAGCAAAACTTGGTCAAAGGATGGGAGATGATCCCGGTGTGAGTGGATCAGGGGCAGATCCAGGACTTCTTCCTCATTTCCTGTAACATTGAGAGATCAGGTGCTTTTTTACATATTCAACGGTTTCCCAGAGATCAACTCCTGGATCTTGATGAAAGAAATCAGGCGTATTTATGGAACTGGTACCCATGAGGGTGTGAGATTTTAGTTTAATGAGAACTAGAGTGGCCTAATTTATTTCATCAAGAGGTAATATATGATGGATGTCTCACTGTAGCTATTTATTCTTTTCATAATAAATTATTCTGTCATATTCCTTCTTGATTAATAGCTTGGCCCAAAAATGTCAGAAACTTGTAAAAAATCGCAATATTCCAAAGCCCGAGTTGATAAAAAGGAAATTAAACAGTCGACAGAAATCTAGAAAATCTGACTGATTATCTGAGTAAGAGACTTTTTTTGTCTCTCCAGTCATTGATTCATCAACTGATCATTTCTCTGTATATATCATCTACCTTCTCCAAGACTTCAACAATGACGACTTCATCTGCAAGGCCGACCTGGAGAAGACCGTGAACAAGCTGACCCGCAGCGAGCTGACGGAGGACGAGGTGAGGATGGTGTGTGAGAAGGTGATCGACGAGTGCGACCTGGACAACGACGGACGCCTGTCGCTGGAGGACTTCCAGCACATGATCGTTAGAGCCCCGGACTTCCTCAGGTAATCCACCGTCACCCATGCACCTCGGGATTTAATGTGCATTTAGCTTTTAACTCTGTTTAAATCTGAATTCTCTCATTTCTGTCCGCAGCACCTTCCACATAAGGATTTAAGGAACTGAGGATCTTTCTTATGCATCTTGTTTTTGCTTGTTTGTGTATTTTGTACAAACATTTGACCCAAAAAAAACAACTCACAGACTTTTTACATTTCACAACCAGAGCAAGTCCTATGACTCATCTTATCTTTAATCTTATCTTCCCTGTTAACATTTGGGATTTTGTACTAAATCCACGTCTTTTATTTTTGAAGCTGCAGAAATAACACCGGTCATGGTGTGAGGGTACGACTGTCATCAGGTTGGAGCACTGGCCGATCCATCATTATTAGGCTCATGAATTATGATCAACAGTAGATTTCTTTCAAATACAACAGAGCATAAAATAAACATGTCAGAATCTTCCCCCTGGATTCACCGGACCAAGAATGAGAGTCATTTGTCAAGAGAGCCGTCGAGCTTCTACTGGCCGTGTCCATTCCTCCGAGTCAATAAAGAAAACCAAAACAAGGAGGCTGAGCTTTATAATCTTATTTTATTAAATCAAAATTACACATATATCTACAAACAGTAGATATATTTTCATATGTGTTTAGAAAGTACAGTACAATTTAAGTAGATCTCTTTTTCAATGTGATATTTACAAGGTTCCTTTCACATTTCTCTTTTCTAAAAGGTTTTGCATTACTCTCCCCGTGTACTTCACAACGCATGGAATGAAAATACGGCTGTAAAAACGGATTTGTATACGGTTATATTACGACAGGTGATGGGAGTATCGAGAAAGAGGATATGATTTAAAAACAAAAATCTAAAGAAGAAGGGAGGTATAATTTCGGCTGGAAAAAGCGACACAGCTCGAGAAAGCGCCCTATGTTTCTGTGGATGACTTAAAGCTAGGGCATCACTCAGGTGAGAAAACAGCTCTATGCCAACATTTCAACGTGCAGATTGTTCCTTCTTAACCACTCGAGGTGAATTTCTCTCGTATTGATGTCGCAACGCAGGGTTTCTACAAACAGAGTCCTGCTTTCTTTTCTTTATCTTGGCTCAGTGATTTAAAACAAAAACAAAACAAAAAAAACAGCCACACATTCATCTTTACACGTTTACGTACATGTCTGAAAATCACGTCACACACATATGCACAGGTCCAAGACTCACGATGCATAGCTCACCTACAACAGGACTGAGTAAAGGCGGTTAAGACAAGTGGTCGCGAGGTCCCAAAATTATTTTGATATTACCAAAAAAGAAAAGGGTGCAGGCAAGGAAAAGAACCCCCCCCCCCGGTGTTTGTGCATACAGGAGCTGGATTTAGACACAAGTTAGCAGGAAACACGAGGAACAACGGAAACAGACTCAATGTTAAACAGGAGCTGAGGGAACATGTTTGCATCACACAGCTCGAGTTGACTGTGGCTCGTGGTGGTTATAAAATACTGGTTTCAATTCGAGGGCGGGTGGTGTGATGCATCCTGTGCCTCTGGTGCCACCTAGCTGTTTAACTCGGGGGCCACAACAAGACAACGGCACAGAAACATGTACAATAACACTAGTGGGACCACCTTTAACTCATCACTCTTAAACTAGTTTGGCAGGACAGTAGCATAGAAAGAGAGGCTCACAGATTCTCTTATAGAAGTATATATAACTGCCGGAGGAGGATTTTTTTTCAGTGAGCTTCTACCAGGAGAGTGGATCAAACCGCAAAGGGGATAAAGTCAGTTATAAGTAGGTGCAGTTACATATTCGGACGTATCCCGATTTTTTTTTGTTACCGAGACTCCTCAGATCAAAATATATGTTTCTACTAGGTCATTGTATTGCTGTACTGCAAACTATCACTCGGCACGGACTACACACATCATACGAGTTACTGGTAAAGTGCAAGGAGGAGAGCTGCTTGGATTGAGCAGGATTGGGGGGGGGGGGGGGGGGGGTTACAGCGTGAAACCTCAAGAGTGAATATATTTGCTGATCGGAATGAGCAGAGACGTCATTTAGCTTGAGGGCGAGTTAGAGCTGCAACAAAACCTTCACACGACTCAAATGAAAGGCGAAACTTGAAGATCATTTTTTAGAGTGCAAGTAATTAGATACATTTCAAATAACTGTTCTGATGATAATGGTCTAAATCTTAATTTGCTGGTTCCACTTTCCCCAATTGTGAGGATTTGGTGCGTTTTGGGGTAAATTTTCAATCGTAAACTGAACTTTTTTGAGGGTTTCGACTGTTGTTCAGACAAAACAAGACTTTTGAAGAACTCCTCTTCTATTTTGTAACCGGACCAATCGACTGATCAAGACAGTAAGTGGTGAATTAATCAAACATTATAGTTAAGACAGGATCTTGTAAAAGAACAAAATTAAACTGTGGAGGATCAAACTATTCAGCAAGCGCCTCCAATCCAGTGTCAGCACATTTGCACTCAGATGTGTTTTAAAATCAAGTGACAGTTTATAGTCGCATCAACTGACTGTCAAGGACTGTGTGCAATAGTAAGAGCAGGAGTTATAAAGCCTTTCAAACCAAATCCTCTCTGATCCTCGACTGAAGTAGGTTTGATTCTTAACTGCTGAAATGAAAAGAAGGTTTGTGCAGCTCTGTTTCACTGGAGTTAAAGCCGATCGGTCTCCGGGTTAAATTTATCACATAAAAAAGGGGAAACCACTAATAAAAATAGATCTAAATGTCACATTTGTATTTATAATCCCTAAACCTTGACAAAATTATATGATTTTTCTTTCTCGGTTGTGCTACCAGCTGTATGAAATGTAGAAGAGGCTAATACAAGAAGTGAGAACGCGTCTTTTTTTGGTGCCGTGGAACATCTGGGCAACGCTCCAGGTCAAGTCCTCCACCAGTCGAGCGGTCTGACTCGTGAAGACAACAGATCTCCTTTTAAATGGAAGAGATGCACCACTGGAAGCTTTCAGAAGGGGAAGAGAGGAGAGGAAGTCTTCCACTCACTGGGAGTATGATGGTTTGTGTGGACTGGGAGGACAGGCCATGGTTGGGCAGAAGGGGGGAATGGGGAGAAAGTGCTATAAGCAAAGCACAGTCCATTTATGTCCAGCCAGCTGGCCGCCACTGTCGAAGGCCTCGGCCCTCAGAGGAGGCTGCAGCGGAAGAAGCTGGTTTTTTTCTGAGGCTCGGAGATCTTAACTCCGTGACTGCTCCCCTGCGGCGCATTTCCCTCCTGCAGCAGAATAACAGAGAGGTCACCGCTCTGTGTCAAGTGGAGCTGTGCATTTCAAGTGGCTGGTTCTGGATATATAATACTACAACAAATTATCAAAAAAGCTTATCTTACCAATTTTGTGTCCATCTTCGATTTGATGTCTCGGGCCAGTGTCAAAAACGCCTGAAAACCAGAACAGATATATCGTCACATTTCTGCATCTATTCAACAAACAAAAGAAAACAGAATATAACTACTTACGTTTTCCACGTTGATGTTGGCCTTCGCACTTGTCTCCATGAACTTGATTCCAAATTCTAATGCAAGCTGAAAGAAAAACGGATGAAATTTTACGATACAGTTCACTAATCTATTTTTTAAAGTAACACTAGTGTTACTATTAGATTGTAGTTACTAGTAACTACAATCTTATACAACCCTCTGATAATGTAATACTGTGACTCCTCACCTGCTCCCCCCTGTCCTTGGACACCTGCCGCTTGTCGTTGATGTCACATTTGTTGCCGAGGACCATCTTTTCCACATCAGAGGATGCATGCTTGATTAAAGAAATAAAAACATCACTTAATATGGTGCAAATCAGATATTTAGAATAGGTAAGAGGTAGATGGCCTATAAACAAGGTTATGTTGATCTAGTAAATACCTCCTCTATGTTTCTTATCCAGTTCTTGATGTTTTCAAAAGACTTCTCGTTGGTGATGTCATAGACGAGCATGATGCCCTGTAAAGAAAAGTGTCAAGATTGAAAGTGCTGGAGAAGCTGAGGCTTCCCTTTAAAAAAAGGTGGATTTGTGTTACGTTTGTGTGTCGGTCACAGAAGTTACCCACCATTGCTCCTCTGTAGTAGGCAGTTGTGATTGTTCGGAAGCGCTCCTGGCCGGCAGTATCCCTGGAAATGAACAGAATGGCAACGATAAATATGCAATACTTTAAAAAAGGTCAATGTCAGGAAAGATCCGAGGGTGTGGGGGGGGGTTCCTGTACATTTTTCTCAGCAAGCTAGCAGAGGGGAAGTTGCTCTATTCTTGGAAATATTGAGAGGGGCTGCGAAAAATGTCCGAGTCAGTTGTTGCGACATTCTCCAGAACTCTTCCTGCCAGCGCCACAACTAAAATGTCTGGGTAACAAATCTGATTGAGCCCATGTGAGAATACAATAAGAGAACCACCTCCTGCTTGGTTCCTTCATATGTGAAAGAGAAAGTGCAGAGAACGACCAGACATTTTCTGAAGTTGGTGCCTGACAGTGGCTTCACTGAGGCCATTTCTCCACAGAGTGTCATAGCAGATACTAGATATGGATTTCTGGCCAATCAGAGGTTGAATATATTTGAATCTTAGGACCATAAACCTGTGATTTGACCACTGAGGACAGAAACTACACATGCAAAGTGATAGAAGTATGAGATTGTTAATAGTGCCTTTGACTTTTAAGGCAGAAGAATCATATTTCCAGTCTTTTGAGGGCCGTCACTTTGGGAGAAGAACACTGACACAACACATTCATCTCGAACTCACCATATCTGCAGCTTTATCTTCTTCCCGTCAAGCTCTATCGTCCTGATCTTGAAATCAATGCCTGGAGGGATAAAGGAGGATCGTACATGTGATTCATACCGTTAGCTCGTTAGCATCTGGCTTCCGACACAACACAATACCACTTTAAACACTGGGAATGAGCTGAACTGGGAGCTCAGTGGGTTTGATACCGCAGTAATGTGTGTATAAAATGATACAAGTGTGTTTATAATGCTTAAATTACACAGTGACAGCGGGATACGTAACAGGCTTTCCGGTGTGTGCCAGGATGTAAACGGGGCCTAAGAGCTGACGTCAGTGTTAGCTGTTAGCTTAGAAGCACCCGGCATGAAAATATAATAAAACACACACATCGCTGCTTTTACATTAACCTCCCCCCGAAAACACAGACAACACTATACACACTATTCACCACTTTATCGTGTTCATAACATCTCATTTCACAAGAGGAAAGGCGTCGTTATCAACCGAACGACAAAGAGAAACTACAGCATCCTAGCTAGCGCTCCAGCAAGTAGACGGAGCCCCCGTCAGTGTAAACACACAGGGACACGGGCACAGTCTCACCTATGGTCGAGATGAACGTGGAGTTGAAGGCGTCCTCTGAGAACCGGAACAGGACGCAGGTCTTCCCGACACCGGAGTCACCGATTAGCAGTAATTTGAACAAATAATCGTACGTCTTCGCCATTCTTGATGTTAGTGCGGAAATCCCGCCCGGCGCGGCAGCGATGAAGTGAAACGGAAAAGACGCCCCCTGCTGGCGCGGAATTCACCTGCAGGTTATCTCTGACCAGCTGAGAGGTTCACACCCCAAATACAGTAAACTACAAAAAACTACAGTAAACTACAAAAAAACACAGTAAACCACTTTAAACTGCTCTAAACTACAAAAAAGTACTGTTAACTTCAGTAAGATACTACAAGGTACTGAAAACTACTGTCAACTATTAACTACTGTAAACTACAGCAAATTTCTGTAAACTACAAAAAAAAGTGTTGAGTACTGTAAAATACTAACTACTTTAAACTACAGCAAATTACTAACTACTGAAAATTACTATAAACTACTATAAACTATAGTTAACCACTAAATCTACAGTAAACTGCCAACTAACCACTTCCTAATGTAAACTACTAACTAACCACTAACTACTGTAAACTACTTACTAACCACTGACTACCAACCGTGGTGCGATGTTATGAGTTAGTTTTGTCCAGTAGCCTCGACGTCTTCTACTTTAACACTACTACACTTTATACAACATATTATACAGATATCGTCTTTATACACATGTTACAAAACATGATGTATTATAGCCTCAGCTACTGCAGCAATTCTGTATATGTATGAGTTTATTTGCTATTTTACGTGTTTATTAACATTTTATATTTCAAATGTACACATTTTTTCTAGATTTATTATATACACACAGGCTAAATAAGCCACTAGCCTAATAATAAGAATACATATTATAATCGTGCATCACATGTATGCTAATGCTATACTTTGTACTTTTAACTTACTTTAAACCTTTAAACCATGGAGACGTCTTCACTTAGTTACTCTACTTTCCAGACTACTTAGTTATAGTCTTGTTGTTGGGAGATAATTTGTTAATATGGTTTATTATGTCATTAATTCATGTGTGGTGCCTCTGTGTGAAGAACAAACTCAATAATACAAATTGATGATGTTGTAATCATAATAATTTAGCATTTAACTTATATACACTAATAGTTGAAGCTCACTTGTATATTTGTTATAAAATAGGCCTTCTTTAAAAGTAACTCTATAAAGTGATGTGTTATACATTTAAATGGAGAAAAGAAGCCAATCTGTTACTGTTAAGGATCTGTAGCTTTGTATGTGAGGAGCTCACTGTGTTAGCAGAGCACTCACAGAAACACTATGCATGTTCGTACATGTAAATTGAAGGATGAGCTGCCTCTCCTGTTACACTTTATGGCTGCATGTTGAAACTGCGTGAGGGACACACTCACACACACACACACACACACACACACACACAACACATACGTAGAACTACGCACAACCACACATCGTCATTGTCATCCGCTTTATTTGTGCTCAGAGTTTGGTCTAACACAATGTCCAGCACCAAGACTAATATCAGATGGACCCAAAACCGTATTTAAAAAAAGAGAAAAGACACAAAGGAAACATAAATATATAAAAAGGGGTACAAGTGTTTAAACAATCAGAAATAAGAGTAAAATGACAGGGAATGGATGGCATGTAGAAAATAGGCTTCTTTTTTTTATTGCTTGACGTCCTTGACGGCCTTTTACAAGCTGTTCAGTTCCTGCAGTGTTTGGTCCAGGACTTGTTGCATTCCTAGGTTCTCCTCTTTTGCAGATGATAGTTTCTCTGCAATAAAAAAATTATTAGCAGATATGAAATATAACGGATGTTGGTGGACAGGTCAGTTTATGTTAATAAGGCAACGCAAAAGCAAAATCATGTGTACAATATTCAAACTTAGCCATAAATACTAACTATATATTGAAAAAAACTTATATATGTGACTTTATAGCTGAGGTACAAGGTGTATAACAACCTTACGAATTAGATGTGGAAAAGATGAGTTTAATTGAAAAGGCAGAAGACAGGATAAAATAGAAACATCTTTATTGAGCTTTACTTGAATGGAAACGCAGGAAGGAACAGTGAGAACAGAGGGACAGAAGAGACAAGGTGTTTCCAATCAGGCCGAGAGATACAAAGGAAAAGTGCAAACATTGTGGCCGATGCAAAGGCCGAAAAATTACAAGGTGTTCATATCATTGAGGGCATGATCCAGCTCCTCGCTGATAGCCTTGTATTTCAGCTTCTGAGTGTACAGCTCGTCTGCAGGCGGAGGGGCAGACAGAAAGCAGGAGGAGTCAGAGGAAAGGGCAGAGTTGTGCAGACGACAGGAGGAAAAAGAGAGAAAAAGAAGAGGAAAATTAAGAACATCAAAGATATGAACAAAGGTCGAGTGAAGAGACACTGCAGCTCATTGCAGGATTGAGAGGAAGAATTGAAATGAGGTTTACCTTCTAAGTCATCTATGGTCTTCTCCAGTTTAGCTGCTGTCCTTTCTGCAAACTCTGCACGGGTTTCCGCCTTAAAGGAAAACACCATATTACCATCACACCATCCAGATAGAGATTAGCTTCTCTCTCAGGAACCGAGTCCGAGCAGACATGAACTTACCTCCTTGAGTCTGTCGCTGAGGACTTTTATCTCCTCCTCATATTTGTCTTCTTTCTCAGAGTACTACAGAGACAGAGAAATATGGGAAGGATGTCATTTAATGTTCAAAACAATACACTCCACCTTTTCACGCTCCGCATTTAGGTTGCAAACTATATAACTTGTTGTCTTTCTAAGTTTACTTTGTCTGCGTCTTCTACAAGATGGAACCTGTTTTTCACCCCGACATATGATATAATGTCAATTTTTTCTAGTTCTCCACCTGTCATGTGGGCGTGCTACTTGCTCACAGTGAATTTACTGGACATTCCATGCTGTATTCTGACATGTGCACACTCTGGACAATCTCCAGGGTGTTTATTAAAGGGCTGGCAGGAGAAACTCCGGACATTGTCCTAAGAAACTGACTAGGACATTTGTTTTCTCACCTACAGCCCCTGTGGATAATTTCAGGAGAATATCCAGAGTTCAGTGCCTGAAGTGTCCGAGAGCAGCTTTACAGTTTGAGAGTTGAGCCACAGCTGCTGAATGTTCATGTGTGATGTTGTTTGAGGGTCAAGCAGCTGATAGAGTAGAACGGGAACCTTCAAACAGGGCACTCACCTTGTCAGACTGAGCCTCTAGCGATTTGAGGTTGTTGGTGACGTTCTTGAGCTCCTCTTCCAGGTCACCACATTTCCTGCATGGACAAACAGACTTGTTTCAGTAACCGGTATTGGCCCTGAATGGGTCTTAGGTGGTTGTGTGTGTAATCTTGGTAATAACTGAATGATAGCCTCATCAATGTGTTTGTGCTTACAGTTCTGAGATCTCCGCCCTCTCCTCTGCTCTCTCCAGTTCACCTTCCAGGATGACCAGTTTACGGGCAACCTGAAATTAAGAACACACAAAATCTAAATGACTTTTGATTCATCACTCAACTGGAAGATGAATGTCGCCGAACATGTGATCTGTGTTCGTACCTCCTCGTATTTGCGGTCGGCCTCCTCAGCAATGTGCTTGGCCTCTTTGAGTTGCATCTCCTGGATCTCCATCTTCTCCTCGTCTTTCATGGCTCTGTTTTCAATCACCTTCATGCCTCTGAAGACGAGAGAGACACACGGCATTTAACTTCGACTGGACCACAAGGTTCTTGACATTACTGAATCAACATGGCTTCTAAGACTCTTAAAAATCTCACCCCGCCTTGTTTCAGCCCTAATATTGTGGAGATGCTTTGAAGCTGCCAAAACAGCTTTTTGATATTTTTCCATTTAACTGTCCATGTGGTTCTGCGCTGTCTGAGGTCACTGTTCAACATAAGTTTTGAATTTGTAACTTCTCATGGGAAAATAAATACTTTCAGAACTAACAGCTCTGCAAACGTCTGTGAGAAAAAGGTCGAACCACTTTATCGCTGGCTCTGGGTGAGAAAAGACATTTCCCTTTAGGTCTATGGACGTTTCAGCAAAGCGTCTATAAACAGGATAGACAGCACGAACACGTAACAGGAAGAGAAGCTAAAAGTGTAAATGAACTTTGACACTTAATGGACTACGTTTCCCATGATGCCCTCTGTAGTTTTTACTCCACTGACACAGCAAAATTAAGTGTTTTCAAATGAAAGATAGCATTTGCTGTAATATGACTCGTTAACTTTGAGTTGAGCAAACTTAAATTGTAACTTATATTTTTCTCGTTGGTAAATAATTTTACTTTTCAGTGCACACAGTGGGACCCTCTGAATTTAAAATGGATGCTGCAGTTTTTAAACGTTGTGTCCATGCACGCTGTTTTCCTGTGATGGTTAACATCAGCAGAGTAACAGCAATATTTCTGAACAGCAGCGCACTTTGACGAAGACAATTTATTAAAAAAAGATATCTCAAATATAATTTATAGCTTCCACAGCCATTAAACCATCATTTTCCAAAACTATTACTGAGGGCAGGCCTATCATTTTTGGTTCCGATACCACAGATAGGTAATAAAACGTTTTCATTATGATGAGTCATTGTTTCTATGTTGCTTTGAACTGGTGTGAAGCCGTCACCGGTCGTCACCTTTCGCTTTCATCTGCAGCTTTCTCTGCCTCCTCCAGCTTCTGCAGGGCTGTGGCCAGTCTCTCCTGGGCGCGGTCCAACTCCTCCTCCACCAGCTGGATCCTGCGGTTCAGAGACGCCACATCGCCCTCGGCCTACAGCAACACAGGTCAGAGGTCAAGGGTTAGCCTGGAACCGTGCTCAAGAGGAAAACCTGCTGTTAAGGGTTGGTTGGAACTGCTAATTCAAAACTGGCTCCATGATTCCAAATCATTATCCGGATGTAAAGAAACTAGATGCTAAATGCTTCGAATTGGAGGGTGAGGTGAGAGTTCAGCTGCAACATGCAACTTCACCAGCAGATGTCACTAAATCTTACACACTGTTCCTTTATGGTGCTATTAAAAATAAATGGACTTGATCCGACTTGGGTGGTACTGGCTCTCTTCTGAGTGATAGTTTTTGGTTTTGAGTCCAACAGAATGACAGTTTTAACCTAAACACAGTTACATATCCAATCTGTAAGATTTAAGAGAGAGGATCTATTGGCAGAAATATAAAATAATCTTAGTTAAAGTTTTTACAGTAGCCCACACTGGACAAACTAAACACTTTTTGAGTTTTTTTATGACAACTGGAGGCTGCCAAAAGTTCCATTTCATGTTTGGAAGGGGAGGGTGGGGTTAAGAGTGTTCAGCTGCATCATTTAACTTCACCACTAGATGTCACTAAATTCTACACGCTGAACCTTTAAATCAAGGCTCTGGACTTTTTTTTAAACGTAAACTCAGCTTTGTTAAACAGATTCTTTCTTCCCCCCCCCCCCCCCCCCCCCCCCCCCCCTGTTTCCTGTGTCACTGGTATCTCACAGATGTCTGCTCTCTTCTTCCTGTGCAGAGGAGGCGGAAGGACCTCACCTCCCTGCTCTGTGTCAAAATAGCTCAGAGGGCGAGAGCAGCAGAGACAAACAGGAAGAACCTATTTCCTATAGAGAAAAAAGCCCAAACTTATACAACTTTACCAGATGACTATCCCTTATCTATCAAACGACCATTTTGAAGTGATAGTGAGGCGCTCGCAGCTTTTCTCAGTGTTTCACTCGAAATGGGGCGTGTTGAGGTTAGATAACACACCCGAACAAAAGTATGAGAAGGAATGTGTCCGCAATGATGCCTCAACTTCCCATGAGCCTTTGAAACGACCTCGTTTAAAACAATAAAAGATAAAACACGATACTTTCACAACAGGGGTTCTTTTCAGAAAGTTCTAAATCCTTTGTGTGACCGTTTTTTTTCTTGCACATTCTTCTCAATCCACATCTGGAGGAAGTGGCCATTAGAGTGAAATAAATGAATGAGGCTCAGCTCGGGTGAAGGGCGGATTAACCTCACTTTTTCACGCTCTTTCTTCTCAGAGTCCAGCTCCCTCTGCACGTCATTGGCCCGTTCGTCCGCTTCATCGATCTGCAGCTGCAGCGTCTGGATCTTCTTCTTCACGGACAACATGATCCCGATCTGCGCTTTGTTTTTTCCTCGAGAGCGAATTCCAGGAAAAACGGGATGAAGTGAAGGAGCAGGTCCGCCGAGTGGGACTTTGGAAAAAGTTATTGATTTGCGTAAAGTACAAAAAAAGTTGCCAGATCCGACTGGAAAACGCGTTTTCCTGCTTCTCTTCTCTCTCAGGCAGGAAATCAGGGACGTGCAGGGTTGGGATGGAGGGAGGGAGGGAGGGACGGGGAGAGAGAGAGAGAGAGAGAAAGAGAGAGAGAGTGGAGTTGGGAGTTTTCAGGAAATTTATGTCGAGATCCTCCAATCCTGAGGAGTCCTGTATTCAGATGACATCACAGGATTTAGGAGAGGAAGGCACCGTTGCTCCACAAAAGAAGTGTGCGTGTGTGTGTATGTTTGTGTATGTGTAAAAGAGAGAAACAAAGAGTTTGTGTGTGAGAGAGAGACAGAAAGAGAAAGAAAGAGTGTGTCTGAGAGAGATAAAGGGTGTTTGTGTGTCTGTGTGTGTGTGTGTGAGAGAGAGAGAGAGAGTTGTGTGTGTGTGTGTGTGTGTGTTTGTCTGGCCTTTTCTATTGTGGACTTATATGGCAAATCCAAGGTGTTGCCCAGGCCGCATTTTTGTCCTCTGATTAGAGATCCGAGGGAGCGAGGCCTGAATCATCCGTCTGATTCAGATGACTATGATGAAATCATGTCCACAAGAAAATAAAAGTAAAAGTGTCTGAAATCAAAGGGTTTTAATGGTTTTCTTCCGAGGTGGAGGTATGGGGGGGGGGGGGGGGGGGGGGGGGGGGGGGTTGGGGTGGTGGGCCGCCAGCAATCCTCTTCATCAGGGGCAGTTGACCTGCACTGGCCTGGAATGTAAATTGATCTGTTTGCAGAAAAGGCCCGAGGCCTTTGGGTGGAGACACATTTCTTCAGCGCCCCCTTCTGCCTCCTCCTCCTCCTCTCCCTCCTCCTCTCCCTCCTCCTCCTCACCTTTCAGAACAAAGCCTGGGTGCCTTTTTATCTGTCTGTCCTTGTTTCACACATACAAGCCCTGTACCAGCATCCCACATCAGAAAAAGTGATGGAGCAACCTTTCGAAAAGCAGATATGCTAAGTCATCTGTTTCAGGGGCTGGGGAAGTCAAGGTGGAGTCGACGTCAGGCGTAAATGTGCGGATGGAGCTGGAGGCGGAAATCATCTGTCGTCTGACCTTTAGTCTCTGGGGTTTTATCTCACCTGCCATCACTGGTCATCCAAGAGATAAACTGTGGGGGTGCGCTCACTCGATGCTATCTGACTTGAGCGTAACCATTATAACTGGTTAATCGATTATTAGACAAATAAGTCAGGAAATTATCAACTGATCTTTTTAATAATGTCTAATAACTCCCTGTGTAATATGATAGAGGAAGGAGATGTTGTTTACATTTTGAATGTTTGGTTACACAGAAAAGTTTGATGTCACATAAGACTAAATTGTTTCCATCACACAAAAGATAAGAATTTATCTTGTTATTTAGGTAAATTAACATAAAAAATGAAGAGGAGGCTCTCTAAAGGTTATTGGTTCTTGACCATTATTCTGAGTTTTTTACTTTAAGTCCAGACGGAGGAGGGTGATATATCTCCACCCCAAAAAAGGCCCGAGTATTGATTTCATTATACACTGCAGTATGAGGTTCTCTGTTTGCTTAAGCTGCATTCCTGGGATTCCTGGTCGGCTACAGGCCGGCCAAGTTTTGTCTGTGCTTGAGAAATAGTTCAGATCCAGACCTGAGTGAGCCACTAGTGTTTCCCAACACTATCTGGGTTAGAGGACACAAACAAGTCATTTCATGATTCATTTCCTGGCTGTTGGTCGACTTCAGCAGGAGGTTCTAAGTTGTGGACACAGCTGGGTCGCAGTGTGAAAGTCGGAGTTTGCTGTGAATTGTTTCTGACATAAAGATTCTCCTGTACCAGTATGTGTTTAATACACAAAAATGTTTTTTTAAAGTCAATCTCATTTTAAATCTTTTACACAAAGGTCATTTGAAGTGAGTTCTTTCATTTGTGTGTGTTGTTGAAATCACTGAAACCTTTTAAAGGATGTGTTAGTTTCATTGATTGGAACTGAACAAAGAACTTCGTTTTTATGTTAATGTCACTGATTTAATCACTTTGCTCCGTATTGTTTCATCCCTCGAAGAACAGCCAAACTAAACCATTAACATGCAAGCAGACACAACCTTTTGTCAGATTGAACCCAGTAGGAGCCACAACCAACGTATTTGTAGCTAAATTAAATGATTCTGTTCACTAATTTTGTTGGGAAAGTACTAAACCTGAATGTTCCGCTCTCACTGATCTCCAGTCAGGGAGCAATGTTTAGTTCCGTCCATCTGAACCAGTAGATATTGATACTTCACGAGACTGAAACGTAGAAGTTGTGGTGTTCCACTCTAATGTGGATAACGTTTGTCAGATGGCATCTTTCGTGGTTAAACTCACGTCTCCGGCCTTCTTCTCCGACATTTCCAGATTCTCCTGAGCATCCTTCAGAGCCTCCGAGTACTTGTCCAGCTCGTCGTCTGTTCCCTTCAGCTTCTTCTGCATAGCCAGCAGCTCATCCTCCAACTGAGAGACAGTTCAAATGACACAGTTAGAAAGGACACAGCAGTTCTGGCAAGTATGAAGGAACATTATCACATTATTTGTTTTATCGAAGGCTGGATTTTGATTTTGCTATTATTCTTGTTTAATTCCAGATAGGTGACGATTTATTTAGGAATGCTCTTCTGCTTATAGTTTTGGATTAGATCATAACAAGTGAAGGGGATTTGGTAAAAACCCAGAAGCACGTAGGTTCCAACCTGGGTTCTCTGGCTTATTTTTACCCTTATATGGCCATACACATATGTTATACAACTGAGGTGGATGGAATTTGGTCGGGGGGTGGTAAATAATTAATGTAGGGCAATCTTATGCAACTTTTCCCCCCAGAATAGCAGCTTCACAGTTTGTTTGATGGTTCACTGACTTGGAATAGAGAGAATGGGGCCACTCTCATTCCCATTCACCCACACTCACTGTGGTGGTATGATCTCCTGGGAGAGTGTGTAACTGACCCAAAGGGCTTCAACAGCCAGAATCAGGCCCAGCAAGTTCAAGAGTATTGTTGAAATGTAGTCAGTGTTTATCACCAATAATCTGCAAGGACACTTTAAAAAAAAAAAAATTCTGAAGAGAGTTTGTTGGATTTGTTACAGCCGCAGCTCTTCTGGTTCAGGAGGCTGGAGATCATGAGGAATATCCAACTCTTGATAGGTTTTGTTTAACCACTTCATTGCTCGGACACAGAGCCCAAAATAATTAATCACCACCAACACAGGGCACTGCTGCTCAATAAAAGTAACATGCAATATGCAACTTAACCACTAGATGTCACTAGATTCTACACACTGAACCTTTAAGCCAGAGTTTACGGTCATGCTTGAGGGTATTTGACAGGACAGTATTTTGAGCCAAAGTGGTACTTCAAGCCAAATGCTAATGTCAACATGCTAATATGCTCACAATGCCAATGCTAACTTGTTTTTTTGTTAGCAGGTATAGCATGTACCATGGTCACCATCTTAAATATTGTTAGTTTGGTCAAAACCCAGAAATTGGACAAATTAAAATGTTGACACAATGAAGCAGCAAAAGTTATTACAATCATCCTCCATGGAAATCCATCCAATAGACATTGAGACATTAAAGTCTGGACCAGCCAACACTGTCATCTTAGTGTAGCTAGTGTGGCTAATACCTTTAATAATACATCATCGGGGCATTTGAAAGCGGTTCTCAAGTAAACTAAACATTGTGAGTTTTTTGGGGTTGTTGAGAAACAGTAAAAAAAAAGACACATTGCTGCTGATTTCATTGTAGATTTGGCGACACAATCCCTTAATTGCTGCTGTATTGTCTGTTCCTTCTGTTCCGTGTAATGTAGTTTGGTGTATTTTCATTTCCTCACGTCAGCCTAACTTTACTCTGTCGCACCAGGAATAGCAAAGAAAGCTTCTCCTAGTAGTGCGTGTGTCGCTGCCATCCAAACAAACTAAAGAGCTCTATATAATCTTCTAGGATTTCATGCTGTCTGCTCCTTGTTATAGAAGACATGCTGAGGGCCCATATGTGCGGTGCCAGTGACAACTGTCACTTCATCTGCTCTCTAAGGGTATGATTAGGGCATTAGCCTCCACAGAGAGGATTATTTCCTCTTGCTTTAATGTAGATCCTGGCTTTGTCCAAGCCTCTTCAGCTCCCTGCTCCCCAGCATTCCTCTCGCAGTGCCATGATGACGACACTAGCACCCACCGTCCAATAACTGCCTCTATTTGGAAACCTCAAATATCCTCTTACGTCTCCGGCTTCTACTTTGCTTGTATCAAGTGGTGCACGTATGCTTTCATTAAGTTGGCCCTCAAAATATGAAGATGCCTGAGGCTCTAGCAACGCAGTGCCAAATACGGGTGTGTAGACATTTGGAATGTATGAGGTTTTTCCTGAGATTGCACAGACTTCGATTCGAATAACGATACTGGGTAACTCGGTCTAGCCCAGTCAGAACAACAGCTGCTGATGTGTTTTATCTTCTGCAGCACCATCCCTCTGGTTCACTGATGTGTCTAGCAGTCGTCACTCTGCTATTCTGTCTGCTTTCCCCTGTGGACGTCCTCCACCTTCTCATGCCCACTTCAAGACAAGGCCCCTGGGCTCGGGATCAGCTGCTCTCTGTAATTCAGCATTTGGTGCTGTAGGAAATACTTGACATTTTCTTTCTGAGCCCCTCTACAGTCTGCTCAAGAGTTAGGCGACTTACATTTCATTTTAGAACAATATATTGTTCAAATATCAATTATGTGCTAACATTATATATATCAATAGCAACATTGGGCTGTTTTCACAAAATTAGTTACACTAAATATAGGTTTACACCTAAATTAGATTTGGAGCAACAATGTATCATAGAGGTCAATGTAACTAACTATCAAAGTATTAAGAATAAATACAAATTAGATTTAAGAATATATATACCTTTATACTTGCATATTAATACAAAACTTTAATTAATTTAACTTAACAACTAGTTTAGTTAAGTTTAATTTGTAATTTGCTTAAATCAATTCATCAATCAATTCACAATAGAATAGATATTACGGCTATAACTTAATATTAATATATTAGTAAACTGTATATTATATTAATAAATTGAATATCAGTTCCTCATTTTGTACATAGTAGGTGCATAATGTATCAAGTCCTTTTCATGTGCACTTATATTTCGCACTTTTCCATCTGTTCTTGTTTTTGCTGATGTTCAATGTCCATGTATGGTATCAATTTAATCTATATTCCCTTATGTATGAAAGTCATACTATTGATTGACTTCCCATCTAACTCCTCATTCAACATAAGTAAAGTTTCTGCTCTGTCACTCCTTCACATCCATCCTCCTGTGGTTTCCTATGAATCCCATCATTCCCACTCACCAGCTTGCATTTATCCTCTGCTGCCTTTTTGTCCGACTCGGCCTGCTCCGCCCTGTCGATGGCGTTCTCCTTGTCCAACTTCAGCATCTGCATCTTCTTCTTGATGGCCTCCATGGCGACGGTCGGGTCTCGGGCGTCTTGCAGAAAAAAACTTTTATCTCTTCTGGGTGAGAAGCCGCTGCAGATGCTGAGAGGAGAAGGCGCTCACAGGAGTCCTCACAAAGTTAACGGGGAGAGCGAGTGGCAGATGGAGAGAGGAGGAGGGAGACGGAGAGGGGAGCTCAGAGCGAGGGAGCACAGGAGAGGAGGATGCAAAGTGAGAGTGGCTATCGAGCTCTATGGGATTTAAACTTGGCTGGAGGTTTGGAGACAGCCCCGGTCCCCGGTGACAGCCCTCTCCCACCCTTTACCCCTTCTGCCACTCCCCGCCATGGTGACTCCACATCTAGCTTTGCCCCCCCCCCTCACTAAAGTTCACTTCTCAAAAGCTCAGTGTGATGTTTGTGTTTTGGAAATATGCAGCCTGTCTCCTTATTTGGCTCATGGCCTTTTCGTCCTGGGCCGAACCGGAGAGGAAAAGCAGATAAGAAGCAGGACAATCATCCAGAACTCAGACATCAAAAGGACATTGTTCACATTAGTAACTTGAGTTAGTCGAGATTATTTTGTTTTCTTCCTCTGGGCTGCATATCTATATGCCTATGTTCTTACTCAGGAATGTTCAAATTGATGTTAATACCAGAGTTGGTTAGAAAGGACATAGTTTTCATTCTACCACGGAATGAAAAGGGGCTGCATGGAAAATGATCCAGCCAAAGAAAATTTGGGGGAAAGAGCTGTCTGCGTGTGATCTACACCAGGCAGCCGGAGCGCTTCAGTCGAGCTGCACAGACGTAAACTACAGGTCTGCTGCAATTAAGATCCTCTTAACTACTACTGGTTTGACAGACCTGTATTTAGATCTGTTCTGTAATTTGTTAGTCGCACAATATGAAAAAATGTTGTCGACGACAAGGGTTAATTTACTTATTCCAGGAATATTACTTGGAATATTTGGAAAGTAGGTGATTTGTGGTATAGACTCTTTCATATTGTCTCTTGTAAGTTTAACATGTTTCCACATGAAAGTTTGAATTAGAAACCAAATGGCATGAAAAGCAAACGAGAAAGAAAAGGAAATCTATCTCTGTAATTCACAATCAATATTGGTGAGCAGTGTAAAAACTGAAATAGAATGGGATTGTGTGCATGTGCGTGTGTGTGTGTGTGTGTGTGTGTGTGCACGTGTGTACCATAATGACATCAACACTGATGGACCTGTGTGCTTTCTCTCAGCTCCACTGTGCCAGCTGCCTCAGCTAAAAATAAAGATTACAAGAAAGTCAAAGAAAGGTGAGGCGTCCAGCGGCCATTCAAGTGACATCTGAAGATAAACTCTGACAGATGCATCTCGGATTTTTCATGTTGTGTTGCGACAACCCGGTTGTTGTTATCCCTTTTGCAGACATTATCTTTCTGGTTGGTGTCTTGTGTGGCGCAGAGAACGATGTCCAGGATGAGTGAATTTAAACCTGAACCTGAATCTGTTTGCTTGCAGGTGCTTCGACTTTGAGGAGCTTGATGCTGCTGTTTCCATGAAAATCTTGATTCCTCAAAAGACCTCTTTTGTGAGATAAGAACATTTCAGAGCAAAATAAAGCATTTAAAATAAATCATTGGATTATACGAGAAATGTAAAGAGACAACCCTGAAAATGCTTTTCACTAAACTTCAGTCGACTGCAAGTGTTGTCTTTAATGAGAGATTGAAACTGAAGCCTTTTTTGGCACAACAGTGTGAAAGTGTTGGCAGTTTAATCACTGCACAAACTCAGGGTTTAACTAACGTTTATACATCATGACCTGCCATGATAAGAGCGCTGACTCTGGGCCTTATTTGGTCTGTCAGGCTGCTTGCTGCACATGTTGATATTACCTAGATATTATTCTGATAATATAAGGTAACAAATATTGATTTTGGAGGCGTCTCCTAAAAATGTGGTAATTGATTGCTTGTCCTGGTGGTGTGGTAAGTCCGAGCTGGCTGTGCAGGGAGCAGAGAGGATGGTTTGGAGCAGAGCCCGGAGAGAAGAACGAGGAGCGTAAGAGAGAGGAGGTGAGGGAGAGAAATCAGAACCCTCCCACAGGAAACCGAGCTAAACTCTTCTTCTCCTTGTATGGTAAAAACTCCCCGAAAAGCCACAGGATCGCCTTGGGAGTAGACTCAAAGTCCTGCTAAGTATAAATCACAAAGCAATGGGAATAGTGTAACAGATTAGGGTGTATATGAATGAAGAACACTGACTGGGACCCTTTTAGCAGCACTCGATGTCATGCGAGGGGTATGTAAACACGCATATTACAGTAAAGGCTGTACACGTCAACAGAAAACGTTGCATTTAGTGCAGTGATCAACCAAAGGAAATAATTATATGTACATGTTTGATTGCAAAAGTTTACTTTGGCAGCGTACGCAGCACCACCTGTGTGTTTATGATGACTCACAGTGTAGTGAGACAAGCCCAGTCGTCAACCTACGCAGACACGTCCGCCTTCTGTACCAACACGTCCATCAACTACACAACTACATCCAATGAATCCCAAACACCAAGGCTGACTATGGACGCGGCATCCTGTTATATTTGGTCGTGTAACTCAGTCCAGTTGTATCTCGGACTCCTGACAATGTCTAGGCTCCATCTTGCCAGCCAAGGGACCGGAGATCTGTTACTTTGACGAGGCACAGTTGTCTTGCCCAGGCCCCGGCGCTGAAAGGCTTTTCACACCAAGAGGAGGGGGGAGGAGCACAGGGACGGTCTCTTAATGGGGCGCCATTAAGGAGCGAATCATACATCCAACATCCATGCACAGTCAATCATTCTGTCTTTCCTCCAATTCTCACATTGACTGTTAGAATGTTTATTTGTGACTATTCAGAGGCCAATCAGATTTCAAAGAGGCCCGCCCCTTTTCACCATCTTTCAATGCTTCACATCCTCATCGCTGTGTCACAATACTCACCTGCTTGTGTTGCTGTACACGAGCATGCTAATGACCACAGGCTTAATGCTAAGCCCGTACCAACTCAATAATTACTCCGGTAGCCTTGTGTAGCATAATACACTGACACATTTATAAGAGGTATATTTTTAGATTGGAGCAGCAGACATTCTTCTACTTAAGTTTCAGGGGTCTTGTTGACTCTGATGAAGTCATTATTTGTTGCTCGGCTGGCGTTTAGGTTTTCTCACTTCAGCGGTCACAGGCGGTGAGATGATCGGCCTCGTTCTGATTGGGTGAAGAGCGATTGGAGTTCGGACCGCGACTGCAGTCATGACAGTGAAATCCCAACTTAAATAAAGATTGACACTCATTTTCACTGTTGGACAATAGTAATAGAAAAACATGAGTGAGTAGCTGATTAAAGGTAAGTGAGGATATGAAAGCCTGTTGTTAGTGGACTTTACTAAATGATCTTTACACATACCTACGTAACATTGTTGTGTGTTTTTCATCTATGTGGCTTCTTTTAAATGGTTTGAGCAAAAGTCATTACTTAGGTCTAGCTATTTGTTTTAAAGCTTTAATACAAGTATAGGGTGGACCAGTGGGTGGCACAGTGTGATGAGTAGCAGTGTTCGAGTCCTGCGGTCTTCCTTTATGCTTGTTCTCCCTGTATATGTTTAAGTTTTCTCCAGGTACTTCAGCTTCATTCCTACAGTCCGAGGACATGCAGATTCACGATTTGACTGTGTAAAAATGAGTGAGTGGTTGTTTATCTTTGTACGTTTGCCCTGTGATTCGCTGGGAACCTGTCCTGAGCTTACCCTGATTGGCTCCAACTTCCTCCTCGAAGTATAAGTGGTATGGATGCTGGGTGGATAACACATGTATGCACTAGTTTGCTGGGGCAGAATTTGACCGGCCGGCACAGAGCCCTGACTTCAAACAGTGCTGGGATGATCTGGAACACCTACCGCAGGCCAGGCTACATTGCCATAGTCCATGGGTTTGGAATAAGAAGCAAATATGGGTGTAATGACACCCTGAGGTTGTTCAGTTGAGCTTTACTCCCAGTCTGTTTGAGACATTTGATCTGGTGGAGGATGCGAGAATCGGTACGACACCCATCACAACACTGAACACTAAAAAGTCACTTAATAGGGTCACGGGAAGGAAAGATGATTTAAATAAAATGCATGGATGACAATGATTAAAATTAACTTTCTTCTTCAACTGACTAAGTTCTATCTTGATCATTTCCTGTTGCTTGTAGTCATCAGTATTATTCATCACATACTGTCATATTTAATTCTGAGCCGCTCCCTCTCACTGTTGCAGTATGGTGCCACCTTGTGGCGATCATCAGGTTGCAGGAGCAGCAGCTGCCACACGTTACTTGTCTTGTGCAGATCAGTCACTTCTCCAGTAGAAGAAGCTACAGGAACAAAAACAGAGATGGTGACACGAAAGAAGGAGACGAACATAACTCAGAAACCATGAGATAATTTCAAATTTTCTAGAAATTATTTCCTTTGCCTGAACGTTTTCGCCAGATATTTCCCATCCTCATCAAGACAATTAAGAGGTCGTGGTTATGATGCCTTTTCTCAAGCTCCTCTCTTACTGATTGCCTTAATTTATTTTTTAATTCTAAAGCACCTTGTCATTGCGTTTTGAACGGTGCTATGTGAACAAAATATTATTATTATTAGTTAAACATTAAAATCTAGGAATAAACCTTCAATAACTTTTCTCAGCCTCCTGCACTGATTCCTCCTTGTCCTAGGGGGCGCTCTGTAGAGAGAGGCACGGTCGGTGTGAGGGGGAGAAAAAAACGAGGAAGCCTCTCTTTCCTCCATCCTCCAGTATTATGAATTAAAATCTGCTTGTTTGAAATCATCCCGAAGGAACTTCTGTCTTTAAAAACGTTTGTAAATTAATCCAAGATGTCTGCGAGCGCCGTGTACGTCTTGGATTTGAAAGGAAAGGTGAGATAACTGCACCGGGCTGCTACGATGCTAATGCTAGCTGCTAGCCTAGCGGACACATTCCTCAGTGACAGATTATGATGTGGCCGATTCCGGCAGCAGAGCAGCTAACGCATTAGCACGGCTTGTTCTGCTAAGTGTCAATGTTTTAAGGTTTAATCTTGCAAGTAATAAATGTGACATAGAAGAAGGAGGTTTGTGACACATTGTGTTCGACCTGGAGAAAACATCAGGCCGCTGGCTAACCTGCAGGTGGTGTCAGCTGTTAGCTAGCAGCCAAGCTCACCTTGCAAATTCCTCCAATTCACGCGTTTTGTGCTTATAAGCAACACTTTACAAACATTTTTATTATATTCAGGCAATGTATTTTCAGCCCTGATCGTCCTCTGGTCACTTCGGCTTTAAAGTTGCTCATCAAGGTTGAATTGAAGCATCCAGTTCACCAGGAGTTAATGGTGGAGTGCACATATGTTTGACAAAATAGTGACGCTAAGTTATTATTATTCAATATTTCAAGTAATACTGCAGATGTGCAGATCTGTTTGGGTTTAGGGGGATTTAAATACCCATTTTTTTTCCATTTGCACAGTTTATATCAGGGTGACACTTATCTCATGATGTGTGGTTAAAGATTAAAGAATAGATGCATGAATGCACACATGTAAAAATGCACTTGATTTTGATTATATGATTAAGTTTACTTATTACCTTTCAATCTGCTTATTTATCAATAACAATAATCCTCAGGGGCGTGTTGCAGAGAGTGAGTTTAGTGAAATTCTCTCGATTCTGATAATCCTGGGTTGAGAGAAACATTTTCCTATTTCAGAAACAAATATCACTTTAAGTCTGTTGCAGATATTCTCTCAAACAAACCCTGATGCTTTCACTCATCCACCTAAAAGCTATTTCTGGCTGCACTGTATTAAAATGGAGGCCCTGCTCTTTATTTACTCAGCTCCAGAGTTCAGGGTTGGGTTCAACATGCTCTCTGGAACAGGCCCCTGGTTTACAGCCCTTCCCAGCTTCACCAGTACTGTTTGTTCCTCTCAGGTCCTGGTATGCCGAAATTACCGGGGAGATGTGGACATGTCGGAGATCGAGCACTTCATGACCCTTCTGATGGACAAGGAGGAGGAGGGGACGCTGTCTCCGATCCTGGCCCACGGGGGAGTCCGGTTCATGTGGATCAAACACAATAACCTCTACTGTATCCTTCCCTGTTAGCCTGCAACTTCTCAAAACCTGGTTATTCACTTTGTGTGACTGTTTTGACTTTAAACTCTTGCTCCGTTCAATTTCTTAACACACAACACATCAGTGGTGGCAACATCCAAGAAAAATGCTAGCGTTTCGCTGGTGTTTTCTTTCTTGTACAAAATAGTTCAGGTATGTTGGATCCCTTTACCTGTTTCGGTCAATACACAACTCAAACAAATACATGTGTAGTTTATAGACAGTGTTGGAGAAACAAGTTTACGACTCAACATTTGTGTTCTTCAGGTTTTTTCAGAGTATTTCAAGGAATTGGAGGAGGAGAGCATTAGAGATAACTTTGTCATCATCTATGAGCTGATGGATGAGCTGATGGACTTTGGCTATCCTCAGACCACTGACAGCAAGATCCTGCAAGAGTGAGTATCCTCTGTGAGCCACTGCCACAAACTACATGTACAGTCAATAAAGATTTGGCCAATTAATACTGTCCTTATTGATTAACTTTTAGATTATATTCAAATTTTTCTTTAGTCTATGAAATGTCCAATAAACATAACAAAGCTCATCTGTCCTTACCGGAAACCAAACTAAAGAAAACATTATTCTTTTAAAACTTTAAGGGGACAGAACATTTTATTTTGTGTATTGATATGTCTGTGACTGTAAATTTAGCTTTTTGAGAGGTGTAAAAAACTGTGTTTACAGGCTACATTGTGTTACTGCTGTTGTCCTGTAAAAAAAAACATTAAAACTCTCAGCCTTGTGGTTGCTGCAGCAAACAAACTCTGGACTCCCCCCCCTAGTGTTCTTTAACAACAGTAATACAATAACCATGACAGTCTCTGTTCTTCTTTGATGCTTTCTGGGAACTCGCCACCGCAGACAGTGGATTTCCTTTTTTTCCTCAGTTTTGCCTCATTGTTTATTTTTTCCGTCTCTTAGATACATTACCCAGGAGGGGCACAAGCTAGACACCGGCGCCCCGCGACCCCCCGCCACTGTCACCAACGCCGTCTCCTGGAGGTCAGAGGGCATCAAGTACAGGAAGAACGAGGTTTTCCTGGACGTCATTGAGTCAGTCAACCTCCTGGTAGGAACTGCCTGTTTTAGCACTGTGTTGCTTAAGGAATGCCAGTCACAGAGCTGCTGTACTTCCTCACTGTGTGTGTCACAACACACTCAGAGTGTTAAACAATCTGATCTTGTCGGGTTTTCTTTGCTACTCAGATTATAACCCCCCGGCTGAAGTTTTATAATGATTTTTTATGCTTCTCAGTGTCTCCATTATATTGTTTATAATACGATGTATGAACAGGTCCTCTGACACCAGCTGTCAATTTGACATTTTCAGGTCAGTGCCAATGGTAATGTTCTTCGCAGTGAGATCGTCGGCTCCATTAAGATGCGTGTCTTCCTGTCTGGGATGCCCGAGTTGCGGCTGGGCCTTAACGACAAGGTTCTGTTTGAAAACACTGGACGTGAGTTCCCTCTCATGACAGACTGTGGTCTGATTCTGGTAAAAGATGATTTGAGCTACAGGAAGCCTCATGATGGAATAAATGAGTTGTGATAATAATAAATAACACTTTCAAAGTTTGCAGCGAGATGGCTCTTCCTTCCTTACTCACTGGATTGTCCTGTGTCAAACTTCACATCCATGTGAAACCACATGCTGATCCCAAAATATGCAATATACCAGTTCATGTGAGGCTGGTACATTCTTCTGGTATTGTCTTTCTGAAATGATGTTTATTTTGTACCTGCAGGAGGGAAGAGTAAATCAGTAGAGCTGGAAGATGTCAAGTTCCACCAGTGTGTCCGCCTGTCTCGCTTTGAGAACGACCGCACGATCTCCTTCATCCCTCCGGATGGAGAGTTTGAGCTCATGTCCTATCGCCTCAACACTCATGTGAGTACTGTGGATTCAACCAACCCACTCCACTAATGGTCTGCAGCTAAATAAATAGTCAGATAGTTTGACAGACCAATCTAATAACCCGATTAAACAATATTCAAAATCATACTATCTATAATTTTGGCCATATCTACTCTTCTGGATATACAGTGCATCGCTTCAATACAGCAGCAATATTTACAACAGCTCCTGATGAAAGGCATAGTTAGTCAATACATTAGATAATATTGCCCTGAAAGATGAAACATAACCGGACGTAGATTCATCATCAACCAGACGACACGTAATTCAATTACCAAAAGCATTGTCATGATTCATACACGACAATCATACAATGAGTAATATGCTATAAACAAGTACATTGTGTTAAGAAGGTTTAAAATATGATGGAATGTTTTACAATGGTTTCTTATCCTGTGGGACAGGAAGTAGAACTATGGAGCAGAATTCTTTTGAGAGATTGAATTGTTGTTTGTATTCAATAAAATAGTCAGTGCTTCATAAGTGATTAAACCTTCTAATGTTATTGTTAGTGTCAGCCTCAGAAATCTAGCGTTTGTCATCTCATAAGCTGTTAAAAATATATATTGTTGGTGGATACACCAAGAAACATGTTGCTTAATTACACAACGTGTCAAGTGGCGCAATGTGTGCTTTTCCCAACATTTCCTCATCGCAACACAGACCACAACACTGGCTCCACACAATACAACCATGATTATAGGACTATTTGTTGTTTGTGTTGGTGGTTGTGGAAACAAAGCAAACTTTAGTTTTATTCTTCTACTTTCATCGTTGGTTCGAGGTGTAGTAATAGAGTCTATCCACCGGGTGGTGACTGCGTCATGTGCTATTTTAGGTGCAGCGTTTGTCAAACGTGAGAGAACCTGTTTTAAAGTGAATGTGTGAGTTAATACATGTGTGCTGTTGTGTCACAGGTGAAACCCTTGATCTGGATTGAATCGGTTATTGAGAAACACTCCCACAGTCGGATCGAGTACATGATCAAGGTTTGTTACTTCCTCAATCATACCAGGCTCCTATTGTTAATTCAGAAAACTTGGAAAAGTCTTGTGACAAATGACTGGACTAATAAAGTTCAGTGTCACTTCTGGTTTGTTCACATTCTTTGCAGAGTATACAGTGATGGTTTGTGTATCTGTTGTCATGCATGACTAATCCTGATTGAATAACCCTCATTTTACATCAATCATCATGGAACTGGCCCGATTCTCTGCTGAGGCGAAACGCGGTGCTAAACTTGACCTGCTTGTTTCTCCTCTCAGGCGAAGAGTCAGTTCAAAAGGCGTTCCACAGCCAACAACGTGGAAATCCACATTCCTGTGCCAACGGACGCCGACTCACCCAAGTTCAAGACCACAGTGGGCAGCGTGAAGTGGGTCCCTGAGAACAGTGAGATCGTCTGGTCCATCAAGTCCTTCCCTGTGAGCAGAGACTCCTCAATACCATGCACTTGGTTACAAAATCAGAAATTCAACAGTTGTTATTTACTTAGTGACGTTAAACACTTGATGTTGTATTTATTGTCTGTCTCTGAAAGCAAGTAAATCAACGTAGAACCCTCCAGTGTTTTCTTTTATCATTTCGTCCCTTTAAACATTAAAACACAATCGTTTCTTCCCATGTTTTGTACTAAATAGTTTTTGTTGTTACTTGTCACAGGGTGGAAAAGAGTATTTGATGCGAGCCCACTTCGGTCTGCCGAGCGTCGAGGCTGAAGACAAGGAGGGGAAGCCGCCAATCAGTGTCAAGTTTGAGATCCCGTACTTCACCACCTCAGGCATCCAGGTGAGTCCTCCACACACACACTCACTAAACAGTTGCTTTGTAGATCTACCTGCAGGCAGCACATGGGTAGAGATTAAATGAGCTGAAACGCAATTTTCCACTGGGAGATAAGAGAACTTGGGACTTTGGGAGTTTTAAACAGAAAATACATTGTGTTTATTTCCGGATGAATCCACCGAGTCGGTTTTAACAGGTGGTCAAACTGGTTCCTGTTCAGTAAACCACCAGAGAGAAGATTCAAACAAAAGCCTCTCACGTGCTGTTTGATTATCAGCCAGTGCACATACATACACACACACACATACACACACACACACACACACACACACACACACACACACACACACACACACACACACTCAGTCAGTCCAAATATCTTGTAGGTTTCCTTGTCGTTGTAGATTTAGAACTTCTGACGCTCCCCTGGGCCTCACACATGTCCTCTCTCTCTCAGAGCAGGAATTCAAACAATTCATGTGTGTCTCTTTGTTGGCCAGAGGGGGCAGTAAGGCAGCGCCCTGACACTGAAACTCCTTTTCTCTTTTGCTGCTCTTCAACTTGAACTTGGACCCTCGCCTCTATGTTAATGACAGTGATAGAAAATGTCATTCTCAGTTACAGATAAGTAGATTCATTGGGTTTTGATTGTGATTCCCATGAATCTGAGGGAGAAGATAATGTTTTTCCTTGGTGTTTGAATGAAAACTCTTGCTGACCACAGACTTGCACACATGTGCAGCACATACAGTATAATCACTTGTGATTATATGTGTAGCACTACAGTAACTCAAAATGAAGTTTTCCCATGCCTCGATGTGAGCACACAATGCCAACTTTACAAACTCTTATTGGAATATATCATGTGATTTCACAAAAACTGTGTTTTCCTCAGTTTTACATAATTACACATACATTTTTCAACAGCTGGACTCATTTGACACTTTGCCTTAACCTCTAAAACAAGACTTTTACAAGTTACATATTTTCAGAGATCAAGTGATGTTTGAACCAGAAGTTGTAAAATACCAGGACATTCATTCAAAACAGGAACATGGCACCAGATATAACTGACACTGCCCTACACAAGTAAGAATCCATTTCTATAAATGAATAAACTTCAAAAATGATGCTTCATGTGGCTAAATACAATAATACAACAGCAGTGATACAAATCAAAGGAAAAATAGAAAAACTCTTTTATATATTTTGTAAGCTGCTGACTGCACTAATTGCGTACATCTTTTTTCATATCAGCTTTCACATCTGTTTATGGTTAACCTCTTCACCAACTATTCCCTCAAGAGTTTCAATATTGTTATTGCGAATAGTCGGTTCCTATTATGTGGTGAACTGAGAACACAGACAAGAAAATGTGCTAAACAAGCAGCAGTATTGTTTTTTTTTAGACTTTCTACAATAAAACTCACTGAGTTCTGAATCCAAAGATGGATAATTAAATCCTATTATTCAAGCGGTGGTACAAAGTCCTTTTGGCAAAAATGCTTGTTAAAGCAATTTAAAGGAAGTGTGGGTATAAATCTGTTGAACAGCCTTGGTCACTGAGCATTAATCAATTCTTTCAACTTGTATATGTATATCAAAAACCTTCTTTAACAGTCACCAGTGTATTTTTCATAAAAAGGTCTGAATCTTTTACCAAGAAACTCCAATATACGGATTAACTTTCATCTCATTAAAAGTACCAAGAGGTCATATTTTCCAGCTTGTCCACATTTCCTGTGAAAGTCAATAAAAATCATTATTAAGTTGCGTGGCCATTATGCAGCCCACTCGGATACGAGGGGCTCAAGCCCAGTTTAATTGAAACGTAACTTACTTGTAATTAATTGTGACTCGATAAGAAATGTCATTTTTTTCTTTAAGGTAATTTGGCAGCTGAAAGAAATGATTACAATTTTGTTCTTTCCTGTAAAGTCTTTGCCAAGTCGTAGGCGCTGGTCCGACACTGGAATCAACATCTGCTCGGTTTGTCTTGTGTGTCTCCATTTGGACAACAATTGAATTGACATCTTAAGTCAATGAGGTGTCCGATGTCTCTTTAAACCTGTGATGGGGCCACATAAAAAAATTTCTTACTAAGGTCACTAAGGAAAAAACTAGTGTCAATAAATATACAGGAGAAATCTGAAATTTGAGATAAGTATTTCAATGGTTACACGATATAAATATTAAATATACATATAACAAAGTTAGTCATCAGCCCCGTGTTGAAACCTGTCTAAAAATAAAATATAATGAAACCAATGAAAATCCTCCAAACACAGGCCACCTCTCAAGAACACATTTTATTTTGTTAATTTACCTGAAATGCTCTGATTGTGAAAACCACAGAGGAACTACGTCAGGTGACGCAGGAAAGACGTACAAATGTGACCTCGTACAATTTGTTCCCAACGTTTGAGAAGACCATGATTCTCTCTCCAGGCACCAGAAGCTTCTCTCAGCAGTCACACGTTGGTGCATCACAAACACAGACTATTAAGACCCATATTCCCACCGAGCCTTATTACAGAGTGAGTGCAGGCCTGGCTTCAGACTCTTAATGCAGTCAATAACACTGCTCTGTACGTGTGAGAAGAGCCCACCAAGTTTAATTAGATGCGTGTAAATATCAAAGCATGAGAAAGTTCCTCTTAACTCCACCACTAAGTGCAGGGCAGCACACATGCGAAGTGTGTATGATGCACGTAACTGCACCTTGTAAATTTTACTAGCGATGGAGGAACCCGCCACTTTGGCCGAGTGGCAGCGAGAGCAGAGCGGTAGTTACGTTTCCAAACCTCCCGTCTTTAGGTGATGTCGAGAGGAGCCAAACATGTTGGCAGATGCTTTTCGGGGCCGGAGCTCCGACCAAAATCCTGATAAGTCCAGACCACACATGTAGTCTGTACTTACCGAACGAGATACAACAAACAGTCTCCTTTCCTCTCCTCATCCTACAAGCCATAATGATATTTTGCGGAGGACGGCTTTTGATGCCATTCTGCTGACTGTGTACCGACGGTCAGGCCGACTTCATGTTTGGCTCCAGGGTTCAGCGAGAAGTGCTGCGCCTGCAGACTCGGTGATCCCGCGTCTATGTGTTTGTCGTCATGCGTCTGGCGGCCACGGCGCTGTCTCCCTCTGACCTCACTGTGTAGTGGAAGGTAATAACAAGGCGGCGAGTACCGAGGCCTTACCAAAGGCCTTGCCCACAAATTCCTGCCCTGTCTGTCCGGCTCTGAGCTGGGAACCATCGGGATGGTGACATCTCCCAGCGAGAGGGTCGCATCGTGTCAGCATTAACGCTTCCCATCCCTCCCAATAGTGAGAGCTTGTTTTTTTAACGAGTGTAAGGGATCGTGTGAAAGTTATCTCTGCAAACATGAACGTGTATGTAGTTATTTATGATGTATAATTATTACCACCTCGAGATGAAACGACATAAAACATGTTGAGATGAGATGGGATTTCTAAATGTTGTTGTAGTGGAATTGTAACAGATGTTATAATAAATCAAGTTCTATTTCGTCATTTATAAATACTGTGAATATAAAAGCAACGAGGACATTTTGTTAAAGTTTCTTTTTATAGTTCTTTGGGCACCTGAGTGGGAAAAACAGGGCGCAATCATGTTGAGTGATGGTCGGTGTGCCAGGGTATTTTTATCACCTCTTCTCGAAATCCAGCTCTGTGGTAACAGCTCTGATGAAATGTCGGTTAATGGCTTGTGAAAGTTGTATCTTGATTATGCTGATGTGCACTTCTTTTTTCCTCCCAAGCCCTGAACAGAACAGTGATGCAAATTCACTCTGTGTGTACCTTGAAAGCTGCTCTGTAGCTGCTTCCCTCTTCTCAGTGTTACTCATACTACTGCTTCCTCATAAACACCACTACTCTTACTATCAGCTTGCCACAACTTTAAAGGGGGAATTCAGCCTTTTGGAAACTGAAGTAGTCGACACCTGTGTCTTTAGAAAAGTTAGCAGCTTGCTCCGTTGCAGCTAAAAGCAATGAGTTGGAGCAAAAACAGTATTGAGACATCATTTTTCATTGTGCATAAAACACTCAGGCTGCAGAGCAGTTGAGCAGATGATCATGGAAACAGAAGTTGTGTTTTCAGCTGCGATCAGAAACTATATCTGTCTCTGTCTCGTACAGTAAACAGCTTTTCAGTTTACATACAAGCAAACCACATACTCAACTGTTTGACCCTAAAAGTAAATGATAAAATATGCTCAGAATCATGAGAAAGTAAAGTAAATTGCAACTGTATAAAGTTGTTTTGGGGAGTTTTTACTCACTCTAGTCGAGGGTTAAGAACAGAGGAGGTCCCACCTTGTACGGGTTGTAAAGCAAATTGTGATTTGTGATTGTTGACAATATAAATACATTTTTGATTGATTGTGCAAATCTAAAGACAAATGTCACAAAAGAAATTTCACATTTGTAAATATTATAATTATTTTTCTTTGCTGAAAACTTTGAGTCCTAACCTGCAATTAAGATTTAGTGAATTCGTGGCTCTAGTGTTTGGTGTGAGGGTTTTTTTTTTGTTTTGTATGTTGTGATCAGTCTCCTGCAAACCTTGCACAGAATAAATCCTTTAAATTGTAAATTTGTTTATGATTAAGTACTTTAACAATCATTTTGCATTAGAAATAAACCGTTTTACATCCTTGCCTGCCTTGAAGAATCCAGTGTCAGATATTATATATTTAAATACCTTTCAAGCAAACTACTGTCGTTCTCCATCAGTCATTTTCATATCTTTCTTTTCTTTCTCTTCAACAGGTGCGTTACCTGAAGATCATCGAGAAGAGTGGATACCAGGCCTTGCCGTGGGTGCGCTACATCACCCAAAATGGAGGTGGGTTAAGAGTTCACTGATGCTGAGTGCTCATATGTGCATGTATTAGGCAACAGTTGGGCAATGCGGTGCAATGTGGTGGGAACCAGCTCTGTGCCGATGCAGTTCTATGAAAAGGGGATACACTATAGAACATGAAGCAATGTGGCAACGTCCTGCAGAATGTGAGAAAGTGAACCTTTTGTGTTCTTTCTTTTTTTTTTTTGTGGGCTCGATCTTCACACTGAGATATTACCGAGGTTGCGCATGTCGGTCTTTTTTCTAATGTTGCCACTAATTGCCACACACCCTCATCTCATTTCCTCTGTGTCCCATTCATTCTGGGTGGAAGGCATCAGCCGCCTCCACTGGATTTCTCTCTGATTCCCTCCTTTTCTTCGTCCATTTGATTAAGTCTCTCCGTTTCCTCCTCAGATTACCAGCTCCGGACCCAGTAGGCCGCGCTGCAGCCGGCAGGTGGAGATCCAGAGTGGGTGGAGTCGAGCCGCTAATGTGCTCCCAATGGCAGGTGTCAGTCCGAGGACTGTCGGTCTCTGCTTTCGTTTAGTTTTTATTATTTTTTGAAAGTTATATTCATTTCTGATCAATGCAAATATTAGATGGAGCCTTTGGTTAGGTAAAATGATTAATTATATTTTACTACTGTGTGGGCGAGGCCAAGAAGAGCAGGAGTAATGTTTACATCCAACTGATTCGGTGCAGAGTTGTACACAATCTATCACAGTGGGTCAAACGGCTTGAAGCAGATGTTACGATCTGGTTTTAAAGTTCCAGTATTCACCTCCTCACAGGTCAATAACACACTCATCAGTCGGTCTGATATTTTTTACATGAAGCCTCTTCGTTCTGCCACATTTCCTCTTTGTTGATTATCTGTATATATTTGTTACATATGAATGAACTTGGATTCAGTGTTATTAGTTCGATAACTGTAAATTTAAAGAGTTACAAATTCCTTCACTTTGTATTATCGTCGAAACATGTCAGAGCGATGCCTTCCTGCTTGGCTGTTGTGCTTTTTATTCCTCATTAGTTTGACTCCCCTCACATTCAGCTTTGCAAAAACAAAAACAACAAAAAACATGAAATGTTGTGAGTTAAAATAACACGGTAGAGAAAACCAGTTAAAAAAAAACACGATCTTTTCCAGCCCAGCACCTGTTTCCCTTCTCTCTCTCTCTCCCCCCCCTTGTCTGCAACCACACTATTTTAAATCATTAAATGTCTATTTAGAGAAAACTGTTCCGTGGTCTGCCTGCGTCATTTTTCACATGATGTCACTGCAGCCCTCAAGGTGAGCCGTGGGGGTGTCATCGGCAGGCACCTGTCCGGCAGAGTGGGGGGGGGGGGAACGCTGAATTGAGTGGAAATTTCTGCAGACACACAAACACAGGAGGAGTAGGAGGGGGGGGGGGGGGGCTGGTTTCCTGTATCATGGTTTTAGCTAACCCTGGACGGTTCTTTCCATCCCATCCTGGAGCTTATTCTCAAACAGTGCAGCTCTTAATACCCAGAGCCGTGATATCATCGGCAACTGAAAGCCAGCACTCTGTAAATATGCAGGAGAGCTGGGAAGGATGTGACTCAAGCTGTGGTCAGCGGTCACAGACACGTTCGAGGGAGAGACGTCCGATGGACTAACAGACTGGTTATTGTTCTTGCCAAGCCAGACTGCAGCGGTCCAGCGTGAGGTCATACCTTAAGTTGGTCTCTGAATGGTGATTCTCTTAATTCGTGTGAGTCACGTCGAAGCAGGTGCTGCAGGTTGCGACTCCGTGTCACAATGACCTGAGATGCCAGATTTGGGCTTGTGAACTTGTCTCACATTTGGACCTGATCCATTTTTTATTTTTTGGAAGCACCTGCTTTTCTGGTAACACCCACAGCGCAGGTGTGACTCGTCCTCTGCGTGCAAGGCGGTTGGATTTCTCACAGGCGGGGAATCCACTTTGGACCAACTGGCCTCCTGTGAGGGAGGAGCCACACGCAGCTGTGGGCGTGTCTTAGGGTTTACAACGGAGAGAACCTGCCAATAACCATGACACCGCTGAAAAACGTTAAGTGAAGCTGCTGCTCCGTCTTAAGCAAAAACTGGAAAGTAGTTTCTCGATGGAAAAATACATTTCTCACTCTTCTCCCTGCTGACTTTGGCAGCTGTGATTGACGGATGGTTCATCCACTCACCTGCCAAGTTTATGGTTTTTTTTCCCAGCTGCCCTTTTCCAAACAGTTTCCAATAAAGCTGTAACAAACCATCTGTTGTGTCAGGTGGGTCGCGTCTGGGAACATAGTATGAGTCATCAGTTTTCCATGTCAACATGTGTGCTACTCCATGTTCTCCTCATGATCAAGTATCTGAAATATGACATCTGTCCAAGGATCTTGACGTAATGTCCTTTTTGACATGTTTTTGTTTTTTGTTTTGATGACAGCATGGATTTATCTTTTCACCTGATCTCTGGCACCTGTGTTCAGTTTAGCATGTGAACACACGTCCTATCCAGCAGTGATCAGAATGATCGGAATGAGACTAGGAATAACATCTGCTCCGACCAGATTACATTTATCTCTTCTACATCTCTGCCTCTGCAACCGTCTGGGTTCACTAAGGCTTGTCTATTCAAATCTATGATGACTGTTAGCTCACATAAAGATTTAAGCATCTCTAAGTCCAAGTCATAAATTCACACACACACACACACACATATACACACATATACACAAATGTCAATTTAAGTGGCAGTGGGGCAAGAAAAAGAAAATGGAATATGAGGTTTGTATTTTTGTGTATTGAGCGGAAAAAAACAGCCACAAGTCTGAAGTTATTCTCAGTCAACAGCTGTTGCACTGATATGTGGTTCCTAAAATGCTTTGCACAGATAGAATCAGGCGACACACCGAGCGTGAAAACAATATATAAAATTAATAGTAATTAAAGTGCAGTACAACCTAAAACACACCTTAACTACTGTGACCTCAGTCTTAAAGGTTCAAACAATAGTCGCGTTCTGATCTTGATGTACTTTTCTAAAAACTAATACTTTGTGGCATTTTAAATGACAGGTAGGAATTTACAGCACTGTGTAATGGTATGAAATATGATTATGATAATCATTGTCTAATCTGTGAAAGAACCACAACAACTTGAAATGAATGTAAGCCAGTGATTTATGCATTAACTGCTGGGGTGACACAGCTTTGATCTGGTTTTATACTAACTTAATTAAATTCTCCTGCCAACAGCATAAATGCACTAATAGCAGGGTTCCTACGTCATGAAAAACCTGTAAAAAGACATGGAACTTTCAAATGTGTTTTTCCAGGCCTGGAAAAGTCATGGAAAAAGATAAAATCCCAAAAGTGTTGAAAAAGTCATGGAAATTTGTTATATTCATCTTTTCATGTCGTCCAATTACGCTGAGTGTTAAATAATTCATATGCTTTTAAAGAAGTACGCTAAAAATATAAGCAGGCATACTTGGGTTTGTGTCATTTGAGGTATAATGTTTGCCTTGGAATTCTCATTGTTAGTTTAAATGTCCCTTTTTCGCGTATACACCGAGATTTCACCAAATGTTCGGTCATGGAAATTTGGTTTAAAGTTATTGAAAAGTCCTGGAAATCCATTAGTCAAAATGTGCATGAACCCTGTAACAGGTGAGCAGAGCAGGAACTTTTCCCCCCTCAGGTGATTACTCTGGTTGCCATGCGGACCACGCACTGTTATACAGCAGAAGTTATTGGCAATGGAAAATAACTATGGTTACTCAACCGCATGTCGTGAAGCAACAGGTAGAGGTCGGGCCGCGTGGCAGCGGCAGGTGCGCCGAGAGGAACCCTGTGTTTATGGATGCGGAACCCCGGTGCCTAGCGACCAAGGGAAACCCTCGCGTGTCACATCGGGACTATGAAACACCGCGTGACGTCAAGACAGGTCGTTCCCCTCTCAGGCATGCACGGGGCCCCTGTGATCATCTGTGTGAAGTCCGTCACCCTCAGTTGTGAAATCCAAATAGTCAAATGAGTCACTTTAGACTCTATCCTCTCTAGTAACTGGAGGAAAGGTGCCTGAGTGGAGGTGAAGCCGGTGAACGAGACGGGGCTCCCTCCCACAGACGGGACTGAAATAGTAGCTGCACCGGTTTTGAGAACACCAGGAGCTCAGTGTGTGTGTGTGTGGTCCGGCCTTTACAGCAGGGTATTCCTCAAGTTTCCATCCTCCTGTGTAGACGTTGCAACAATATTGGTTTAAAGAGCATATAGCTGAGTGTTCAGCCCGTTTGGCCTTGAGACTCGGGTGTAATCTCTCAGTCTCCGGCCCAGACAGCGCTGACAGATAGTGGGGCTGGGGCGGCCGAGCGTCGTGCGTGACAGTGGCTCACGCTGCCCTGTCAGAAGCCTCACGTTACCTCAATGACTTCTGCTATCGCCTGGTCAAAGTGCACAACCTGGTAAACGTTTGGCAAAGTTTCTATATTTACTTCCCCCCCCCCCCCGTAAAAAAAAGATGTCATGCAACAAGTGTTTTGTTCTGTCGTGGCCTTGGAAACGGACTCATCAGCTCCGGAGTCCAAAGTCTGAGAGATCAGCGAGTACAGTAGAGGACGTGCAAGCCCTCCATAACTCATAGACCACGTTATTATGGGCTGGTGGAGCAGTGGATCCCAACCTGTGGGTATGACCCCCCCCCAGCAGAGTGGGTGGTCCCAAGATAGCAAATCCGAGAGAGAGGGAGGGAGGCCCCTTCAGATATATCGGGGGGGGGGGGGGGGTTACCAGATGATTAAAGGGAAGAGAAGAAAAAACCTGTTACATAGAATAGTTTATTTTTTCCTCTTCTCATATTTTGTTGTTTTTCTAAAGTGCTGGTTCCTTTTCCCTCCTCTGGCCTCTGAGCCCGAGAGTCCACAGCCACACAAGAGGCTCAGCGGGGCTCCGAGGCTAAACGCCCAAATATCATCATGCCAACGATGATTATGATTTGTTGATGTTTAGCAGGTTCAGTGTTTATGCTGCATTCACTTGATATCGTCCAAACCTTAATTACAATCAGCCCAGTTGGAGTAAAAAGTTCAGCCTCAAAGTCGGAGGCACTGACAGAGAGAAAGAACTAATGGAGCTGTCAACAATTTATTAAAAGTTCTTATTAACACTAACACAATCAGCTCAGATTAATGATGATAAACTTTTCCTGTTAGTATGTGACCTCACTAGATGTGTAATTCCCACATCCCTCCACCAGGTTCGGTAGAAATCGGTTCAGTTGGATTTTGCATAATCCTGTTTAGAGATAAACCAACAACCAGATGGTGTTAACGTCACATAAAGACTTCCCTTTTGCTGACATGGCATGAATGTGGGTTATTGTGTTCATTTGCATGTTATTAGAGTTTTGGAAAGCTGACATTTGCTAATCAGAACAAAAATATGCTATCGGGTGAAATTTGAAATTTACTCTATCCTCTGGGGAGCATGAATGGCTGCACAAAATTAAAAAAAAAAGCTGTTCCATCAGTGAAGGAGTGAGGCTCAGGAGGAAGAGCGTGTCGTCCACTAACTGGAAGGTCGGTGGTTCGATCCCCAACTCCTCCAGTCCGGATAAGTGAGTCCCTGAACTCTAAATGTTCCCACGCTCGCTGCCCTGTCTAGAGATAGAAGAGCCGATTATAGTCGGTTGTATGAATGTAGAACAAGTTGTGCTTTGAGCCGTCAATAAGAATAGAGTAAGAATAACATTTAAGTGGAGTGACACACCACTATTGGCTTGCAAGGCTCAAACTGTAAGAATGTAAATCTGTCCTTTGCATGTGCTTCATTCAAAGGTGCCACAAGACAAAACCGTCAGAAAACTCATATTTCATCGCGTCTGCTGTTTGCTGCTTTCATCAGACGCAGCTAAAGACGACTTTATGAATCAATTATAGATATGTTTAAAACCAGAGAGCGTAACCTCAGACAGTCTCGTATACAGCGAGCTCCACAGTTCACTGACAATAACAGGAAGTCGGCCTCGCTCTCAGCGCTGCGCCGCTTATATTCCTGGAAAAACTACCCTGGAAACTGTCATGGCATCCAAAACAAAAAAAATGCCACTCGCCGCTCTGTGTCAGCAGAGCTCTGTTTGCTTTGTCAGTTGGTTCCTCCTATTACTCTTATTCAATCTGAAAATAAAGACCAGGGAGTAATTGCTTTCTAAACATGCCCCACGGTAGTTTTCATCTGTGCTGCTGAGGAGTAGCACTGCAGCAACATGCCCGCTTTACAAAAGAAATCTTAAAAATCTCTGATGGCAATTCTGCTGTGAAGCCTGAGGCGAAATCTGCAGGGGCAGTTTGAATGCTGTTTTTCTTTCTCAACTGTCAGAGATGGAAACAACCCCCCCCCCCCCCATTAAAACAAACCTAAATGTGTTCTGCTTGTGTGAGACGGATGTCGTCCTTCATCAAATACATAAAAAGATGAAAAAGCACTTGTACAATCTGTGTGTTGTTGCAAAAGGGCGGAAGTGTGTCACTCTTTTCTGCCACTGAACAAAACCCCTTCACAATGACTGGGGCTGGAGGCAGAGTGGTAATCGAGAAGTCTTTTCTTGTGCCACAATAGAGGATCGAGTCCTGGTCTGTCCTCTGTGAGACAGCACAGGACACCTGGCTGTTAGATGTACGTTCAAAGGGCCTGTAGGAGCTTTCAGTCGCCTTATGCTCTTGTGTTTTATCCGGATAAAGGAAGACAAGTGCACCGCGAGACACAAAGACACCTTGCACTCTGGGTAGCGGCAGCAGCAGATCCTCAGCGGTGCCACAGTGGACAAACCTCACCCCCCCCCCCCCCCCCCTGTCTAGCTACACGTCGACCAAAGCTGCATCTGGATGTTATCTGGACGGCAGCAGCTGAAATAAACCCTGACTCCTTCATTAGAAACCCCCTAATTCACTATGATTGTGCACCAGAACACATTTTGGGGTTTCTCTCCCTGCTACTGAAACCATTTGTGTTCTCTCTCCTCTCGCTCCTCTGGACATTCGATAGCCCTCTGGCCGGCGTCCCACATACTTGCTGCTGTCTTAATGCCGGCCAGTTGCACCGAACGGTATTTTAGCACAAGTGCATGGCAACAGCAAAACAAAGAGGCACAAGATGAATTCTTTGGCCGACCACTTTTTGAATTACTGATCATGTAAAAACCCGCTGTGGCTCCCAGATTGCAAACATCAGTCCTTGGAGCCTGCATGCAAACCAGTCCCTCTAAATAGGCCTGTCTATTTCTGTTATGGGCTGTGGGGGGAAAACATGTGTTTGACATCAGTGTCACTCGCTGGTTGTTTAGCAGACGGGGCTTCATTGTCCCCCCCCCCCCCCCCCGACAGGCAACTCCAGTCACATTAACAGTTGACAATGGCAGAATTCAAAGAGCGGCGGTAATTACAGTGGAATCAACGAGGCTCACGTTCGAGGACACTGAGGTTAAACGGTTGTCTCATTCTAAACACTGCGTCTCATTCTAAATTGGCCCGGCTCTTTGAACAGGGATTCTGCACAGACAGCAGCAGAGTAAACACACGCAGGAAAACACAGCGTGTCCTGTGACCACAGTGAACTCTCAAAAAGACGATCAGGCCGTGTGTACGACACGCTCGGCATCGAACGTCGGCGTCACAATCAACTTTAAACCACTGAAAATACTCTGAGAGCCGATGCCCCTGGTGACAGTTTGCTGAGGAGCTCCTGATCGAAACACTCAACGGGCACATTGCTCCGGCCAGTGGAAAGAAATGCTTAGTGGCTCACAGGTGTGGAAATGTAACAGCTCATACGTGTGCTTCTGCTAATAAATAATATTAGGTCACATTAAACTTTGATTCATGAAAGGTTTTTTGAGAGGAGGGTGTTAATATTCAGTCCATGATGCTTTTCTTTTTCCAAAGGATTACACGAAGGAAACAGGGAAAAAAAGAAAACGTCCAAACAGAGGAGTGAAAGAGGATTTAGCTTCAAATCTCCCAGACTAGGACTTTTACTGCATTTTCAGTTTTCTATTTGATGTTCTACTGCTCGTGAACTTTATTCTAACCACGCGTGTACTTCACACACACTGTGCACATGGACGTTTGTTCTGCTCCCTGCTCCATCTCTGGGGAAAGAAAGATTTTTGCCATGTCCACAACAAGAAATCAGTTTTTTCTCTGAGTTAAATGAAACTACCTGATCTATACTCGAGGAGGCTGCTGTAAAGGAGCAGTTGCTACCTCATTGCTCTCTGAATCTAATGTTCACGTTCAGGTGACGCCTGAACGTGAACCCGACCCGTCACTGTTTCCTATAGTCCCACCGAGACCTTGTGTATTTACCCAATCAGCTCATGGGGAAGAGGAGGAATGAAAGGCCTGTGTGACACCAGCTCCCTCTGTCTCCCTCTATAATTTCCGTCCCCATTTTTCCACCAAGACCACTCAATCTTGCAGCCATATGGCGGTTTGCTACCATAGCCATTCACAACGGAGTAAAAATAAACCTTTGGGATGCATCCTGGGGACGGGGGGGACGGGGGGGGGGGGGGGGGGGGGGGGTTGAAGACACGCTCGGTACCACTCGTGCTCTGCCTTTGTGCTGGTTACTGGGACCTGCTGTGATTCATCCTATCAGCAGATGATTCCCCTCATATAATTTGCAATGGTCAGGATATACAATATCATTCAGTTCAAATTCAAGGGTGAGGCAGAAATAGAAAGTCGACCACATCAAGAGGGCCCGGACCAGAAATAGGTTGTTTGATGGGTATATGTTTCTGTGGCACAATGATGGGGTCTCTCCGGAGAGCTTTAAAAACTCCCCCTTATTTATGATTTGGGGTCGGGTGGTTGCACACGTGGTGAACTTGCTCTGTGCTTCTGCATAACACACCGAACAGTCAGAGAATTCAATCACACCGCAGCTCTTTAGATTGAAAAACTAACATGCAATGATGTAGATCACAAACATCTGGCTCGTTGCAGGAGAAATGCAGATGTTGCCAGCGACTCCTCTGTGATAATCTCAGACGTAAATAACGGGATTAGTTGACGCTCTTTCCTCAGCCTCTCAGCAAACACAGCGTGGCGTCACGTCTCGGCCTGATGTGGTAACTGCTGTGCATTAGGAGGTGTGGCCGCTGCTGATTAAACGCTGTGTGAGGTGTGCACACAGGGAGACAAGCCTTCACCCACCTCAGAGCAATTACTGAGATTACTGTCATTGTGGCTGATAAATGGCTTTTTAGAAATCGGGGCCAGTTAGTGTTTCACAACGAAAAGAGCTGTTGGTACATATGTTTCATTAGCTGCTTGAACAGTTTAGAGCAGACAAGCGGGGGATGTACAGACAGATTTATGTGCTGGAACTCATTCACCTCCAGTGTGAAGACACCACAGGAGTAAGTGTTCATTTTTAAAAGGGACAAAAAATACTATTTCCGCAAATGAGTCACAGTGAGAAGTCCCACAGCAGGTTTTCAGCAGAGACTCTGTAGCTGTATAAATACATGTGTAACGTTAGCCCGTCGGTTGAGTATCAAGATTTAAAAGTAAATGATTCTGATGTTTTCGACCTCACCTTCTGCTGCCATTACCTATTTGACAGCTGAAGCACAATGAATCATGGGATATGTTGGGCCCCCCCCCAAATTGAGCTTAAATAAAGTGTCCGGGCAGAAGTGATTGGGGGATGGAGCCGTGGTAGCCACCAGGAGCCAGTATCAGCTGTCAATCATGATCCACCCCCCCCCCCCCCCTTTTTATAACATCAAATTACAAACATAAAGCCAAACTCAGGAGAAAAATATCTAATCTGGATTTTTCTGCTCATCAGGTCAAATATTTCAGTTGTCCAAAATAAGGTTTAGGAACAAACACTGATAAAAAAATAAAATAATGAAGTTCTGATCAGTCTCAACAATCTGTCTGTTTACTGCTATTAGCAACTGTTAGCATAGCTCTGTTTTATCTCATTACAAAGACTTTAATCCCTACTTTGAAAAACAAGATCACCTGACAAGAAGCCCAATGAAATAAAACAGGTGGAGAAAGTCTGGAATCTGTTTGTGTTTGTTGTTGTGAAATGATCGAATCCGTAAATGTGTTAAAAATGAGACAGAAGACAGCAAAGAGAAGACGAGGCCTCATTATTTGACCTTTTGCCCTCAGGTTACTTGACTTCTTGACTCTGGCTGCGGTGTGAAACTCTCCGGCTGCCATCTGTCAGCGCTGTGATCTCTATCTCCTCATCTACACAGAGGGGCAATTTACTCCCATGCCCACAGGAGATCATCAGCCGCTGGAGCGATAAATTACACGTCTCAATCAAACACTTTGGCTCCAAGTGTGTGAACAGGAAATATTTGCACAAAAGATAAATCTCTCTTTGCTCTTCTGCCATTTCTGCATAAAGGGATTTATTCTGGTTTCCCTCGTCTGTGTCACACCAGGAAATTATTCCTTCTCACTTCCTGCTCGACTAAAAGTTTAACGGATCAAACACCAGGGATCGTTCAACCTTAACGCCTTCCTGATTGTCCTTTATACCTATATTTAAATTATTATCATTATTAAATTCTGCACATTCTTGCTGTTCAACCTAACATGACACGGTGCTGAGTAACAGGTTCGGACGACATTCTGATGTCTTCTGTCAACTCCTCATGAAATCCTACTTCCGTTTGACGACATGAGCTGTGACGTGAAATATGTGTGTGGGTGATCTCATTTGAGCAAAGGGAAGTTTAGGTGTGAATATAATGAAGGCGCTGCCATTTTAAATGTATTTATCCAGTCATTTAATACTTACTTATTATATATTTATTCTTATGTCAATCAGGTGTAGAAATCATCATCTCAGGGAAAGTTCATTGATCACAAAGGTCTCTAGCTCATTGTTTCTTTAAAGATCCGTCTTCAAGTTCTTTCTAATAATCTTTATAAAGCCCTAAGAACAATAAGAAAACATGAATGTGAAAGGCAGAATGTAAACTTTGAAAGTTCTTGCAGAGATGATTTGCTTTTGGTGAATAAACCTGAAAGATCCAATGTCGGAGCATTGTTGAATAGACCTGGAGTAGCCCTTGCTGTCAAAACTGCATCACTATGCAATAATAATATAACTTTATTCATTTGCAAGAACTTTTAACACATTGAGATGTGTGCATATGTTTATATAAGGAATAAATACATTTTATTAGGGGATGCAATGTGTTGAAAATTAGAATTTCCTCTGGGTTTGAAAATTGTTGGAAGCATTTTCAATGATGTAATTATACAAAACAAAATATAAAACATGAGTCTGAGTTGTTTTTAGACATTTGAATTAAAATTCGCTTCACATTATATCTATTAAAGTATAAATAGTAGTATAAGTAGTTTACTGACCCACAGTGTGATCATGTTACTCTGACTCAAACACGTTAAACCCTAGAACCTTGTCCTTTGTGGAACAGCCGTCACTATGAGGTTTGTGTTCACCGGGTCACAACCAGAACCACAGGTGGGTATTTTCAGGTATGTGTTTGAAAGCGGAAGTGGTGAATCTGGATCTATTAATGGCGTTTAAAGAAAAAATTCAGGGCATGCCTATAAATACCACACAGAGAATGGAGTCATTTGAAAACGGCAGCTCAGTGAATGTAGGTGGTGGATCTGGAATGGCCTGCGCGACACCTTTCATGACCCCCCCGACACCGTGTAAAAAAAGTCTGAAGGGATTCCTTTGTCCGGCCTCCTTCTCACTTTCCCTCCTGAATATCTCCACCTCGTCTCTTTCATCCCTCTCTCCCTCTCTCCCTCTCTCTTCCGGTCCGCGTGCAGCACCTGACGGGACAGGTGAGGCGAGGTGAGGGAGGCAGCGGCGTCCCTTCAGGGCTGAAGCTCCCACGCTTTGATCCTCCACGCCAGATATGATCACTGACGTCACTCCACTGCCCTGCCACCACCACTCCCTGAATTCAAGCTGTGTGTTAATCCCACTGATCTTTATCTCCTCACTTCAAAAACAAAAAAAGAAGGGACCAAAAAGAAAGAAATCCTGTTTGGGCCTCAGAGTTCAACAGAATCTCTTGACCTGGATCCTAATGAGGAGTTTCAGTGCACGGGGATGAGGCAGCTCGGCTCCTCCACCTGTTTGCATGCGCTCCCCCTGTAGGAGGCCGAGGGTGAGCCAGAGTTCTCCACTTGTGTCCGGGCCTCTAGCTTTTCACCAGATGCTCGGCCCCGCTGCAGCCAAACCAGCATCGCTTTTAGTGTTGACCCATGTGGTAATTCTATTTAGCTTCTTACAGACCCCGTTAAATTCACCCGAGTGACTTGAGCCAAATATATCAAGCAATTTGCAGTTTTATATGGAGTCGACTTTAGTGAGTCACTTTTAGTTTTACCAGCGTGCTCAGGTTGGTTTGGAGAGAAATCCTCCAGGAGATATATTTCGGAGGATGATTGAAAACTCAGGGGAGCTGCAGCTCGCCCGGCTCCCACAGGAGATGTGTTGAAAGGGTTTGAGTTATATTGTTAGACGCTCGTGTGGGAAAGTCTCCGAACATGTGTTCCTTCAGAATGAAAACAGTGTAAGCATTCTTGACTCACCCCGTCCACTCCCTGCGCATCTGACAGTGAGTGGAGTGACGGATACGTTTCAACCACGCCGGAGAATTACAGAGGAGTAGTAGGCGGGTTCCAGAGGAAGACATTTCTCAAATGTGTTGATTGTCCAAGGTCAATTTAGCAGAACGTCCACATAAACTGATCTGCAGTCTGTCCTAATCGCGTATTACCCTCCTACACGCACAACAACAACAAGAAAGCCCATTTCCCTTTTGCTGATGGTTTGGTGCAATGGTTTCATAATGGCTGAAAACCTCCTCGTCTGTTTCATAGGCAGAAGGAAAAATAATAACACAAACATTCCTGAGGGGCTGTAATTTTCTTCCGCCGGGTAAAAGTTGTCCATTATGGTCAGGGTCAAGGAACACATGCTACCCCGTCATCAGAGGCGGCGCGGTGGACCACATCAGAACGGCCCGGTCACGACCAGTGGAAAGGCCCCGGTCTGTTAGCACAACACGCAGCCAATCCCCGGCCAGAGGGCCCCAGCGCCTCGGTGCGTCTGCCCCCCCTAACCGCGCCGCGCTCTAATTTAAGAATCACATGTTCCATTGAAATTACAGCGTTCGTACCACGGGTCCCTGCAATTTACTCCAGAACTCAGGACAATGCTGATACAGTGGAAGTTGGTTTTTCTTTGTCCGCTGCAGGTGAACCAGGGACGAGCTTATCACGCTCACCGAAAACTCACCAACAGGACAAACAACCTTTGAGACACATTCAGTTATTTTAACCTTTAACATTCAAAACGTGTGCGTGTGTGTTTGATAAACGTGTAACTGCTGCTAGTAAAATACTTAATTACACTTTATTATACTTTAAAACAGGAATATGAGGCTCGATTGAATCAGGAGATATAGTTTACTGTTGTCTACGCGTCTCATTTGCTGATTGAGGTTTAAAGTTTATTGCCATTTTCAAATCCATCTTTTTAAACAGACGTTCATATAAACAGTGCCACGCAGAAGAGGAGGGGGGGGGGGGGGTGATCTGTCTTCCCTGCATGAGTCTACCTCAGTCTGCCCTCCCCTTCTCTACTCTTCTCTTCTCATCTCATCTTATTATTATATACCAACCCACTGTCAATCCCTTCACTGGCTATACTAGCCCCATGCACAGACTTTACCACTACATATTCTTATATATTTAGATATTTATATATATATATATATTTCTGCTGTTTTTATATATATACATTTTATATTTTATCATCCTATCCAATCCCTTCACTGGCTATAATAGCCCCATGCACAGACTTTACCACTACATATTCTTATATATTTATATATATATATAGTTTTCTGCTGTTTTTATATATATAAACATTTTATATGTTATTGTACTATCCAATCCAGCAGCACAAGAACACTTTCCTACTGGACACTGACACAATCACATCATTGCATTCCATTCCTGTATCTGTAAATGTGTTCTCTGTATGTGATTTATGTGTGTGTGTGTCAGTGATGTGTTAAGTGTACAAGCTACTGGATGATCTGAATTTCCCAAGGGATAAATAAAGTATCCATCTATCTATCTATCTATCTACATAATAATGCATGGTGAGTTCATTATGAAAGGAGTCCCTCACAGAGTTTACATTCTACTCAAATTAGCACTGTGATAACTTTCATTGTGTTGGTTTGACAGAGTCAGCAGCTGGAGGGTTGTGTAACGCTACATGTTTGCTGGATGAGCGATTAGGCGACTGATTGCAAAAAGAATATTCACCCACGACGGTGTTTACATTTTTGAAATGTTTCATCGCGTTGTTGTATTTGTGTTTCCACAGTCAAGTCTCTGAGAAACTCTGTGGCCATGCAGGATTAAAAAGAACACTTGAACAGTGTGATGACAGGGAAAGGAGTCTGCTGCCAGACAAGCTGTCTGAGCTGTTCACGCACCAACAAACACGTGTCAGAATCAATCCGTGTTTTTACTAATTTCTCCTTCGATATAAATGACAGAACATTGAAAACACATCCAGGTCTGAGCGGCCGCCGGTGGAGCTGTCAATCAGGAGAGAGAGGTCGGATCACGGCGGGCGATGGTCGTGCAAGAGTTCACTTCTCTTATCTGGAGTGCGTGTCGGCTCGTGTGTGGGGAGCGTTCCACTGCATCGTCCCCGGTGGAGTTCTACAGGTGCTCTGGGAATGTGCAGCTCTTCTGAACAGAACAACTTCTTCTTCCCACCGACACGGCCTCAAACTTTTATAGTTGTTGTTGGACCCGAAGTTCCTCTGCATATCTTCCTCTGAGGCATTGACAGCGAAACACCGTCAGGATCTCACCAGGGCCTGTGTGTGTGTGTGTGTGTGTGTGTGTGTGTAGAACAGCTGGAATGAAAGATGTGACAGACAATAAAACACACACACCTCACCTGGGAATGCTTCACAAAACACACACACACACACCGCCGCGGTGCACGGGCTATCCTGAGATGTGGCGATGGGGATGAGTCACTGTGGCTGGCTGGGAACCTGCAGGCTGAAATGTGTTGTTGTGTCTTGGTCTATCAGATCAGATTATCAGATCCAGACATGGTCCAGGGCGTCTGACTGAGATGTGTGTGTATGTGTGTGTTTGTTGTGCTTTTTAATTTGTTTTCAAGAGTTAAGTATAATTGTGAGATATGTGATGTTTGCCACAGTGGTCTCCGAGCAGTTTTCACACACAAACACACACACACACACACACTGACACACACACACACACGTATATAAAGTCGTCCAATCCAATTATGTCACGTTGGCACAAAGCGACTAAAAACATAAAGAAATAATGATTTTTCCAATAATTGGCTTCAAGTCAAGTCTGGTTTGTATACGTGTGGGAAACATCTGTCACAATGTGGGGGTGATGGAGGGGAACCTACAGCTCTATTGGCTGTGGGGCACGTCAGCTGATCATAATACTTCATGACGCAATGATTTACACCCCCGATCTAATGTCTCTATTGATTTTTGAAATGATTTAAACGTGTCAAACGAGTTCCCTGTGTATGTGGACGCCAGGTTGACAGTTCACCGGGGCTGCGGTTCACTCATTGACTCAGGTGCGTTGCCGGCACCACAATGCCAACGCTATCGCACAGTAAGTGCTCTTGAATGGGAAGTTGTTCATTGTCACTACAAGACGGAGCGCCGAGGGGGCCCCCGGCATTTGAAAAGCCCATATTTGAGGGCCTCCTCTGCGAGTGTTTACCTTCAGGGACAAATGGAGCTATTGAGCCCCCGCGCGCTGTGAATGAGCTCCTTCTGCACACACTGGCTTTTTGAATGCACATCAAAACAACCTCAGCAAACCCAGGGACACATTCCTCAGGTGTTTAATGTGAGGGCAAATAGGCAACCACTTCAATAAAATACCTCGCTGGATGGAATTGCATAAGTCGGGGAAAAAGCGAAGCGCCTGACCAGGGGCCGAGGTGAAACTCCGGGAACACCGACGCTGGGAGGTTTTTTTTTACCTGGGGACTGTTTGAAAGGCTCGGGATTTATTGTGCCGACAGGTTTTATGGCAACTCGGGTACAAGAAGCCCGATTGAAGGAATGCTGAGGCGGACGTTTCACCAAATATCAGGTTGTTGATCGGTGTCACCGCCGCGCAGGCCGCAGTCATTCATCACAATCTTTGTGAAATACACCCGGAGAGGAGAAGAAGAAAAAACCCTCGGCCACATGTCTATTTTTACAAAAGACAATAACAAGCTGAGCCCTGCGAAGGCCATCCTATTTTAATTATATTGTACCAAAGCTCCCCCGCCCCATCTCCCTCCCCCCCCCCTCTCCCCGCAACCCCTTCCCTTCACAAACACACAAAAAGGCATCGCGTTACACACTCACATCCCCGCACCATGTAATTATACAATCGGCAGAAAACATTTATTTTTAGGGTCCGTAAATGTTTGACTTCTGCTTGTGTGTACAGGGCTGGGAGAACAGTCAGGGGGTATTTCACTATAAATTTTTTAACAACCTTCATTGTCCAGTTTGGAGAATTTTATGATCTGGAGGCGGGTTTTTATTTTTTCTTTCTTTCTCTTTTGCGTCGAGTTGAAAGCGTTTTTTTCCAGTTCCACCGAGAAAATCCAAGAAAAGCCTTGGAGGACACAGTGTTCTCACAGAGCAGGTGTCTCTGGTTAAAGTGAATTCAGTGACGGCACAGTGACGCTGCATTAACCCTGAATCTGTGTGTTAATTCTGGATTAAACACAACCTGAGTGGATCTGATGAGGCCTTTCAGACACATACAGTACAAGAGGTCTCACGTTACATTGGCCTGTAACTCAAGTCAGATTCTCACAAAAGGAAAAACGCAACACGAAGCCAAGTCAGATTCTTTTTTAAACTTTTCCTGCTCTTTCGGGTCAGAACTGTGCTACATCAGTTTGCTCACACGATGGACGATTGGGTCACGAAATAATAATAAAAGGACCCTGGACGTATCTGCTCTCATTTTTCATTTCATTAAATTTTTTAAAAGGCAATTTCTCGACATGTTTATTGTGGGGGGGAGAACATTTTTCTTCCATTTTTTAATGGGGTATTGGCCACAAAGTGAGTTTTGAGAGCCAGCGCTCCGAGGCTGGTGAATTAATCTCTGAGTTAATGGGATGAAGTTGACAACTTGATCAAAGTTTTTAAAGATATAATGTATTATGGACGTTTTGTGCTTTTGGCAAAAATCAAATCTTCGTCATCCCGATCCTCCGTAGGAGTAACTCGCACATTTTTCCGACATGAGTGTTGTGAGTCTAATAACAACAGTTTGGTTTGTCCCTCCTATAATAAACACTGTAGCTGTGAAGGAGGGCCGGGGCTTTGTTATTCTAGAGCAGCAGAACATCCACATGACTCAAATCAAAACACAAGCGGTTGCTTCTTTCTCACTGTCAGAATTCTCAAGGTTTTTCAAACTTCAAAACTCAACTTTGATTGCTGCATTAAAATCATGAGTAAACTGCAAGATACGTGTTTCACCTAAGTTGTTTAATGATCGTTTACTGTTGGAACTTCATACTCTGAATTAAAACAATTACATTATCCATGAAAACTGAGCTTTCTCTGATCAAACTAACTTCTCCATCATTTCAATTCATATTTAACTTTTGTAAGATATCCAACGATGTTCATATCAATTTGCTTTTCAGCAATTGAACTTAGGTTTTCTAATGAAATCGTCTATCTTGACTTATAATATCAAGGTTCCCAGTTTCCTTCCACATCACATTTAATAAGCTTGTAACTCATACGTTCAAAATTGTAGCCTACTTGTTCATATGCATTGATTTACATTTCTGTCTGCAGATTACGATTCAGATTCTAAACATCCTGCAGGTTTGCACTGAACGTGAGCAACCGTGAGAGCTGCAGTCACTCAGATCCTCGGTATCGCTAACCAGCCAGAAGAACAAGACTGCACACGGCTCATCCTATTATTTATTACTCATCCTGAATTCAGCTGAGAGGTACTTTTAATGGGGGAACACTAGAAAGAATAAGAAGAGATAATTGCTGCTGCAGCGGCGATGCGCTGGGACTTGTCTCTCCAACGTTTCACTGTCCATCACCGCCGAGGGCAGACGTGTTCTTACCGCTCCTCTGACTTCCCGGCTCATTGTTTCAACGTGGGCTGGTGCAAGCAGCCGGAGCCGCCGGGCCGGTGTCAGAGCAGTCGGCACGTTTCATGTGTGAGGCTCAGGGCTGCAGCCGGTCCGCACCTCGCTTGCGGTTTCTCCAATCTGCACGATGACCCAGAGAGAACTGTTTGCAAGGAGCGAAGGCCTTATCTCGGCCTCGGGATAAACAGAGCGCTTGCTATAGGAGTTATTGAATCTGGGGAAGTGCCAGCGTTTAATCTAATCTACAGCGGGAGGAGTGTGAATTTGAGCCAAGTCGTTGTTATAACACATAAATGATCTGTGGGCCTCCTTATAAGGTTTATCTTATCTAATGGTGCCCATGCAACTCAAAGAAATTGGCTGGAATAGATTCAAGTTACGTTTTCATCCAAGTTTTACCTCCACAGAGTTAAATCTTAGTATGTGCAGTTCACAAATTATCTAGCAAATAAAAAAAACGCTGGAAACATTTTTATTCCCTATAAAAAATATGTGCAGATTTCTGCTGGTAATGATTTACGGTCTGTTTCATTGTAGAGGGAGAACTCCAGAGCGCTGTTGCTTCATCTTCCTGCAGCGAGAGTTACAGAAACAAATGAATATTGTTCTCTTGGCCGGGGACACAACTGAAATATTGACACAAACACAGAATGGAACTCGGGCTCGATGCGTTGGACAGATCCCCCTTCACGTACGCCAGAGTCCCGTCTTTGCCAAAATTCTGTTATCTCGGCTGAATGTGGTTTAATTGGGGACAATAGGCGGCGCACCCAGGCTTGTGGTTACGGTGACTCACACTCAGAAACCAAGCTGCTGGCAACACAATACAAGGTTTTCACACTTGTTTCTTCTCACACGATAAATTATGCACAAGCATCCAGAGTATTCCACAGAAACGACTTGCTGCATCATGTTAATTCAAATTCACCTTTAATGTTACAAAGAGAGGCAGAGATCCTGAAGTGCTGCAGAACATCAACTGAGCAAATTCACCGTTACCAAAACATAACAGTATATTTTTTTCAATTCTACCTTTTACTTGTATTTATATGTTTTAGTTTTACTTTGCCAAGATTTTCTCCTGAAGAATTAAAACCTCTTAACCTTTACTCGTATAAAAAATTTAATATTTAATATTTCTGGGCCCTCCAGGACATCATGAATAATAATAAAACTTGTTTATGAACGTTGGTGTTTACCTGAGACTCACGTCCATCCTCTCCAACCTCTGCCGCCCAACCTGCCTCGCCCGGCCAGTCCCCGCCTCACCAGTCCATATACAAACCTCGAGATCCTTTACCCACAATGCCCGGCAAGTTCCCGCCTCACCAGTCCATATACAAACCTCAAGATCCTCTACCCACAATGCCCGGCCTCATCCACCGCTCCCGGCTCTTTCACCCGTCCCGCCCCCCGTCCCACTCCTTAACTTTGAACCCGTCAATATGTCTTCCTTCTTCTGTTGAATGTTGAACTTGAATTTTAAATGATTTCCCAGTAACTTGATACCGCCTGTGTTTCTTTTTTCTCAAACTACTTTTGAAATGCGATATCCACTTAATTAAATCATTTACAAACCTTTTTCTTTTTTCTTACAGTTACGTGCAGGAGCTCACAGCACTTCCCTTTCCCCTCAGGCAACGATCGTCTTCTTGGATAAATGTGACGCACATTGAACTTTTTTTCACACAAACATTGTTTTCGTTTTATCCTAATCACACGCAAGAATCAGGACGCCAAACCGCAAATCAAGTGATCTGCCGTGTTTCCAACACGAAACCAAAACTGGAAATCAGGCCTAACATCCCTTGGCTACTGGTTTAATATTTGATTGGCAGGTTTGATTGATTACTGTCGTGTCCCTGCTGCTTCATTTGAGTTTTTCCTTCCGGCCTGTTGATTCCTTCATGCAACCAAAGATCCTCCGGCACAGTTACCCCGACTTTCCCCCCTTTCAAGGTCAGAGATCGAAGGTGATCCGCCTCCTGGCTCTGGAGGGACCTGCCCAAGGAATTCCACCTGGACGAGTTAACCCCCCAGTTCTGCTCGTACGCCTCATTCAGACGTTAACTCTGGGTCCGGACATTCTCTTGTCTTTACCTGTCACGTATGAAGAGTGCAGCAGGAGGTTGATCTGAGTCCGACACGTTCACGACGACAGGAGCATGTTGGGAGCGTTGAGGCGAGGGGGGGGAGGTGTCTGTGTAGAGCATCGTCCAGAGCTCTGGAATCTCGTTGTCTTTCCCAGTTGACATATCGTCACAAGACTGTGTAATCTTTTGTTTTTTTTCCTTCAATCGAGTGTTAGAAACGTCACTCGCAATGAATTCTGTGGACATTATCTCGTATTCTTGCAGCTCCCTCAGATTAAGATTAAGATTAAGATGCATTTATTTGTCCCAAACACATGCACAGACATGCACAGGCACACTCATGCAATTGTAGGGACATTTAACCTCTGCTTTTAACCCATCTGGTGCAGGACACACAGAGCAGTGAGCGACCATGTACGGCGCCCAAGGAGCAGATGTTGGGGGAGTAAGGTGCCTTGCTCAGGGGCACTACACAGGGTAGGGAGAATCCTCTTGGATTTTTGGACAGATCAATCCAGGTTTGTCCTTTTGTTTTTTCTCCGTGGATTCGAACCAGAGACGAACCAGAGACCTTTTCTGCCAATAGTCCACCGCCTCTAGTCCACTGCCTCTCAGACAGTTTTTACCAAAAGACTCCAGAGACATTCCACAACAACTGACTCAGTAATTAGCGTTGTCACAAACGTCCCCTCTGGATAATTTCAGGAGAATCTCCAGAGCTCGGTGCAACAATCCAGAGTTTCGATGTCTGGAAGCAGCTACACACGGCCTCATAAACTCTAACCCTCTTCTTCATGGCCTGTTTTATTGTTGTACATCTAGTTGAGGAATGCAGGTTGAGTACAGTGAAGCAGTCAGAGTGTTAATCACAGCTAATCAAAGGGAGCCGCTGCTGGCAGAGTGGAGTCAACGCGAGCTCTTCCTCATTTACGGTTTGTTAATCAGTGTGAGACAAGAAATCCATCCTGCGTGCCAGTAGATCCTCCTCCGGAAAAAAACCCTTTGGTCCAGTAGAAGCTGTTATGTACAGTCAACACCAGTGTATCCACTGATCCCAGCATCTGTTTTTTTCTCCTGGTGTTTGTGAAACCTTCAGCTCTGTATCAGTCTGCCCCTAATGTGTGTTTTTTTTTCTAACACAACAAATGAGATCTGCTTCTATTGTCATTCTTGATTAGTGTGGAGACAGAGGGACCTCAGGGCTACGGCTTCATTACCTGCTCCCTGTGTTTGGTGTTGTGAGAAGGGCGGGGGGGGGGGGGGCTACTTTGGCCAAGATGCTATCAGATGACGGACTATTTACCTCCATTGGTGTTTTCTGTAATTAAAGAGTTTGCTTTACTAAAAGCTGCGACCACTAATCACCTCTGCAACTGTTGTCCTCCGGTGGCCTTTCATGGTCTCGTGGCCTCCATGTCTTCTTCAGCTCAGACCCTCACTCAGATGTGAGACTCGGATTTTATACGATTTCTCCGCCGATAATCACGAGAGGAATCAGCCGTCCGGCTCTGATGCGTTTGGAATATCGAAGCGTCCTTTGAAATATGAAACCGCCGAGTGAAATCCGCAGCCTACGGGAACACGGGGCCCGAAGAGGAGCCACCGAGGAGCCTGGACTGCCGAGCTTATCTGCAGCCCATCTCCAGGGCTGCTTAAAAAAGTCTGCAATTATGGGATGTCACAAAGAAAGAGATGAGTTAAGCTGCGACAGCACAGGCTCCTTTTAGAGGTTCCAATTTACGTGGGAGCCCTTCACCCCTTTAAAAGTCATTAGGGATCTTTTCTTGTTCTGTTTTTTTCTCTGTAAGGTTTGCAGGACGATTTAAAGAAGGGATAATCTCTCCGTCTTCTAAATGTTGTGAACACAAAACAATAATCATGACAAATAAGTGTCAGTATAAGTTTTAATGAGAATCTGAATGATTTTACACAGGAATAAATGATTATTGGACCATTATCATTCCTTTAAATCTAAAAACATGGTGTTTACAGATTGTATAAACTAGGGCTGGGCAATAAAACAATACTACAATTATTGCAATATAATTTTCATTAATAGCCACATAACAAAAGTGCAATATATCAATATAATCCTTATCGGTGTGCCCAGTGAGGAGGTATAACACATTGTTGATCTTCCTCAGATTTGTAAAGTGTTTGGTTTTGTGTTAAGCTGCTCTCAAAGAAGAGTTTAAAAACACAACCTTAACTCTGGAGCATAAATTAATCTTTAAAATGTAATAATGTGAGATTTATCCCCCTGAAAAGTGTCTTGACATCATTTTTGGCTGATATCGCATCAACAACTGCATTTCTATCAACTCAAGTTACTTTCCTAACCCTCCAACCTTCCAAGTTTAATTGAAACATGAGTCGGCATCATTATGTTGAACTACTTTTTCCATTGTCGTCTTGGATTAGCAGCATGAAAAATGTCAAAGGAGCTTTTCATCGAGACGCTCCAGAAACACGAGCTCCATCGCGCTGCGGGGACAATCACATGTGCGTAAGAGACGGATTCTGTGTTTTGGTCATGTGATATCACACAGCTCCACAAAATACAAGAGTCAGCCGTGTGACGTCATTTCCTCTGGGGAAGAGCCGTGGAAGATTAAAGGTGTTTCTCATGTGCTTCCTCTGAAGAAGCTCCCGTGCTCGCCTTCTAATTTAACCCTCCTCTCATTTGCTTTGTGCACAGATTGGAGTCTTTGAAGTGAACGGAGAAGCTCTACCTGTGATGTAGTGTGTGTTAGTTTGTGTGTGTCTGTGTGTGTGTGTGTTTGTGTGCTGGTTTTGTGCATGCAAATGTCTCCTGCACTGGTGTGATACTACAAAATATAAGAGTTCAACAAAGGGAAGGTTTCCTGTCGTCCTCATTCCCATGTAACACAATGCGAGCGCACAATAGACGCAGCATCGTCCACCGTCATTATCCACCGAGATTCTCTGTGAGTTTCAGTTACATGAGCCCGGCACACATCCCTCCAGTGACTCCACCGAGGAGCTCACCTTGGTTTTATCTGCTCGACCGTCAGGATAAGGTTGCATATGAAGGCTTGTGTTTCTGAATGCTGCTGAATATATATATATATATGTATGTATATGTTTTTATTCCAGGGTTTGGGAAAACTATTTTTGCACAAAAACATAGAGACATCATTTTAAAACCAGTCTTTCACTCCCTGAGTGTCTCTCTTTTGTCTTAAGTGGCTTTTGGAGAAATTCGACATGTTTTGACAGAATAAAGAGAAACTTCTGATGAATACAAGTTAAATTAGGTCGTTCAAATTGTGAATCTCACTCATGATTGAAAACTTCAGTTTCCTCTCCTCTTTCTTGAAGTAACGCTTTTACTTTAATCTGCTGTCGGGCGTTTAAACCGTTCACTGATCTGAAAGCAGCTGTGACCTGCTGAGTAAAACAGAGGTTTGGAGATGAGTGTGAGAGAGGAGTTAAAGACACGGAGCCACAGAGGGTGAAAGAGGCAGATGCTGATATTCAGGTTTGATAAGAGCGTCCTGCAGGAACAACATGAAGACAGACACTCTGCCTTCTTTTGTCTTCAATGTGGATTTACTGTTTCTGCAGGTTTCAGGTCGGTGTGTTAACACGTGTGTTCTTCACGACTTCCTGTGTGTTGAGTTCTTTCCAGTTTTGCACGTGTTTGTGAAACGTCTTCCTCTCGCCCGCGGTACATTTTGTGTGTTCTAACATGGGTTCACTTGGACATTTCACCAGGAGGCTGTTGGGATAAGTTCTGGAAAAAACTTCGGGTTCTCACAGCCCCTCTGAAACTTTTCATTTATTATTCATTTTCAACAGCAAACACCTTTTGATATTTTTTCCAACCTGTGAAGTAAAAATCTGTTCCAAAACCCACATCTGAATGTTTGTCTTCCTGCTTCTCCTGCAGCGACTGATCTTATTCTCTCTGGTGTCACATGCTTCACTCTATGATGCCTGACGTCTCTCTCAATATCTATTTTGGATTCTCGATTGTTGTCAAAGTGTCTCTGACGTTCGGTCACAGCTTGTTAATCCACATTCTTCTGTCCGGTCCGGGGTGGGGGGGGCTCTGTGGCCCAGTGGACTCTCACTCCACAGGTCAACGGGACCTCACAGGAGCTGCTGGCCCACCGGTGCCCACGCAGCCGATTCTCCAGCACTCAGCACGTCAATAACACCAGAGGCCCCCCTCACAATGCAGGACTCCCACTAACAATGAGGAGAGTGGGAGGAGGGGGGGTGGGGGGGGGAGTACTAAAGCAGCAATCAGTGCAGGAGTCCCAATGAGGCAGAGCAGCGCTGTGCAGACGTCTGGGCTGGGGATTTAACCAGAGGCCTCGGGGCCATCACACCTGACTGCAGGCAACCTGAGACGCTCGGGGGGGACGGGGACGGGGGGGGGGGAGGGGACACTGGGATGGTTGAAAGGTAAATTATTCAAGAAAAAACTTTAAAAAAAAGAGGTATTGTTGATTCACCAAACGTAATTAGCTGTTTGCGGAGCGCTCGCGTATCCTTCGCCACGTGTGGAGTGTGTTCCTCGAGTTAGTTTCAAACTGGAAGGGGGGAGGTGGGGGGGGTGTTCTGCAGTGACACTGAAAGGAATCGTGTCAGTGCTCATTCCACAAATATACATGCTGACAATGTGTCACACCGCCGATGGCCCGGAGGGATTAGCGAGCAGACCGACCAGGCATGGCTCGGGGGGCCCTAAGATTTGAGGGGGGGCCCCACCTAAGCCAGAGCCTCTTAGTTTGAAATGACTGTTATTAACATTTCACGTTTACGGGTCGAAGTCAAAGTGAAGGAGGTCGTCTCTTGTGTTCCCGATGGAAACCTGATGGTCCTTTAGCGTGTCACCCACCACATGGCAGTGAGCGCTTCAGGTGCATTCACATGCTGCAGCTGCTCAGTTCAGCCTGGCACTTTGTCATAAGCTGCAGAAAGTCTATAAAAACATTCCGTGGCTGCTCTATTCACGACTGAAGGGATTATTCATCACATTAAGCCTTCTGTCAGTGCTGTGGTGATACGAGGAATCTAGGATCTGTTTTTTTTCTTGAGAGGGTAGAAAAAGAAAAGACTGTGGTTTTCTCTCGGCGTGAGCGGAGAGTGACGGAGAGAAAATCCAGAGCGGTCGTGATCACAGACGTCTTCTGGGGAGAAGAGGAATCGTGGCCAACAAGAGAAAAACAACCCAAACAGACATTTTGTATTTTAAAAGACGAACACAAGAAGCTGCACTTGTTTATTTTTTCCACTACTATCAATCTGTCAATGCATTCACCAGGGAACTAAAACATCTGTGTTTATTTCTTATTTAGTTTTTTATTTTGATTATTTAAATTTGGGGCAGATCCGGATTTCTTTTTCATTTTCATAAACGTTCTTATCTCATATCGTTTGTTTTCCTGTCATTTTTTCATAGAGAATAATTCATGGAGTAAACCACAACATTCAACATGACACAGCAGAAAATATTCAGGTTTCAACTGACCCAGGAACATGATTAAATGATACAGAGTTACTTTTAGTCTTCGCGCTTACAATGACACGCACTGCAATAGTTGTGATTTATCTTGCACTCATCTGCAAAGTTTCAAAACAAAGTGTTGCAAAAGTATTGTTTTGACATCCAGCTCTCAGCTGTGACCCACCGGACCTGGAGAAGCAGCTTCGTATTCACATGTGCAATCATTAGTCAGTTCTCAGTCATTGTGCATGTGAAAACACCGACCTGGGCAACAGAGCTTTTCACTTTTACATCCTTAAATAAGATGTAATAATAGGATATAAGATCTTCAGAATCACCAGTGAAACTTTTAAAACTCAAAAAAAGGATGTCCGATGAAGTGGGAGGGTTGAAGTGTGTGCAGTGTGTGCAGTGTGTGTATGGGTGTGTGTGTGTGTGTGTGTGGGGGGGGTGAGTGTGTGTGTGTGCGTGCATAAATATTTACGGTCTCTCTGCAAACGTGTGCCCTGATGTGGATCTGAAAGCCAACATTACGGAGGGTGTAATAATGAGCTTGTGGTTTCAGGAGCTGCAGGGAAACACGCTCGGACAAATAGAGAGAGAGCCTTTGTGGAGCTCGGTGATACTTCTCGCGCTGCACAAACAGAAAGGAGGTGTCGACGGACGATTAAGAAAACAAATGTCAAGTTCTTTCACTCTGCTATCAGCTCTTTCCAGGAAAAAGCCCTGCACAGGTGCACAGCCGTGTGTGTGTGTGTTTATGTGAGCGTTGCTGAAGGCACTCCCAGCTCAGCCAGCAGTGTGTTGACTTGATCTAACCTTCCTCTATCGGATCTCACTCCTTTTACTGCATCTAAAGACAAACTTGACTATTGGCGTTGCGTTGGAGCCTCTGGTCTCACAGCAGGGATGTTCTGCCAGATTGAAAGTCCCCCCCCCCCCCCCCCCCCCCCAGAATCAAGTTGTTAAACATGTTAACAGGACCCCTTGTGCCTTTTATACGATAAAAACAAAACAAATGAACAAATAAGCAGTCAACACCCAGGCTCAGTATTTCCACCTTAAGGGTACAGGCACACAGACACGAATATGTCAAGGACAAACTTTTAACCAGCAATATTTGCTTTGCATCTTCGTGTTTTTGACCTAACACCGCCAGTCGCAAAGAACTGATTTTGTGATGTCACAAACCCAACAGGCCAATCCTGTCAACTTGTGGGTGGGGCCCAGGAGCTGGAAAGGGCTCCACCACCTCCAGTGTGGTTCAGGCCAACATGTTTGGTCTGAACAGGTATTCTGTGTTTTGTGTTTGAGCCCCACATACTTATAGCACTTTGTAGTTTTGCTTTATTTAGAAGAAATTGTACTTTCTTGATTATTGTTGTCCTGGGTCTGTACCCTCGGGGTTGAATGCACTTATTGTAAGTCGCTTTGGATAAAAGAAATGTAATGTAATGTAATGCAACCCCACCTCGAGCCCAGTGCTTACGTGCAGCGTAAAAATATCAAGTATGTCGCAAGATCTCGATGGCTAGCAGGGGGCGGGGCCATGTTAGCATAACCATAGATCCAACTCCCGAAGTGCAGAAGAAAGGTGTAGATTTACAGTTTAAGGCCCGAGGGGACATTTTTCATGACAAATCTTCTGAATATGTCATTTTGAGGAACAAATACGACTTTTCGAGGTCGTAACAAGCGGCTGCTTTGGGACTTTAAGACCCAGGGAGCTCACGTTCAGAGAGTCGGGAGATGAAATGGTTGCTGTGGATGAGTTAGAACAAATTGTGAATTAGTATAACACACCAACAAACAGCTCCATCAGGTCGAGTCAGAATTCGCATGGACTGTTTCATGTGAGAGGAGTCGGAGCCCTGAAGTGACCTCACCTGCCTGACTCCGTGCTCCTCGTAAAAAGGTAAATCATCATTCAAATTAATAGACACTTGCAGAACGAAAAGAAAACAAAGCCACAGCTCTTTTCTTTCTCTGTCAACAGAAGTGCATATTCCGTTTTATGATGTTCCCATTAACATACCTGCAGAGCTTCAGGTAACATTTAGGTGTGTGTGTGTGTGTGTGTGTGTGGGGGGGGGGGTTATGGGGTTACATGCAGGCCCCTCTTCAGATCGTTTTATTACACTTCTATTGCACGTAGATGTAAATAAAGCAGGGAAACACGCAGCTCCTCACATTGTCTGCAGGAGTTTTCCCACTTTGCAACTTTGCACAACAGTCTTCATTGTTGTGCGCTGATTATAAAGAGAAAACAACATTATGACGTGTTTCACTTCTAAAGTTAACTATAAATTTACATTTTCTTAAGGCAACGTCAAGCAGTGAACAAGTGAATGTTGCGGACAGATTTCAAAGACGCCGATGCCGCTCAGTAATTCAGTCCAATGAGTCCTCGGCTGGTGCTATAAAAACATTTTGAGGGTGTGGCTGAAGATGAGACCTGAGCGGACAGGTAAACACACACGTGGAATGTAGTAATAGTTTTATTGCCCCGTTCAACACAAAACACTCCTTCACCCTTTGTTACACGACGACAAAAACATGCCCACAGTTGATTTATAGGTGTCGCCAGGCCTGAGACCTCGTCCAACACATATATATACACAACTTATGGCTTTAACATTAGTCACGGCGAAGAATCAAAACTCCAGCGCTCCTGCGTGCAGCACCCTCGACACTGATGAATCAGCTTCGCCTTATCAATAGGAATAAAGATAAGTTATAAATGGAAAAAAACGAATTGTTGCAAAACTATTGCCAACGCCCGGTGCTTTGCAAACAGCTCTCCTGACATCTTTGAACTCTGCATTCACAAGAGAACGATAGCAGGGATTTTTATCAGCTACAAGACGTTTCCATGAAAAACACGAGGGCGAGAGAGAAAACAGAGGGTTGATGAATCATTTTCTGTTTCCCTTTTGCTCTTTGCTCTCCAGTAGAAGCTTGTTCTGTCGGTCGGACTTTTAAAAGCAAAATCAAAACAAAACTTTGTCAGGGTTTTTATGAAAATAGCAAATCGTACACTTCCTTCTCAGGAACCCCCCCCCCCCCCCCCCCCTGAGCTGAGCCGGCCTTTGCATGAAGACACACACAAGAGCAAGAAAAGACACACAACAGCCTCGTTGACCAATATCTGGAGAGATGCCACGTTTCAGTCAGCGTGTAGATGAGACGTGTTTTGTAATTACATCAAGTGAGATCAATATCAAACAATAACCTCCCTTTCATATCGATTCACACAGAGCACACTGAAATATGGTTCCAGCATCTTTTGGCTGCCCTGGTTATGGGTTTGAGGAATAGAACATTTCACTCCAGACTGGTCTGAGTCGATTCTCTGTCTGATTGAATCTGTGGTTGTGTGTTTACAGATATAATCCTGATTCCTGATCCTGACGCCCGGATTTCTAAGTTTGATGTTTATAACTTGAAATCCTGTGGTGTCACAGGTATTAAGTTCCGACCACCTGAGGACAGCGGCCCGCCTCCATGTTATCACCACTTTGGAATCACTGATATAAAAACTGAGTGTGTGTGTGGTCCTGTGTATCGACTGAATCACCTACTTTTTTTCAAGATTCATAAAATGTACTGAGAAAATGTAAAAAGAAAAAACCTCCTGTCTCACAATCTTTAAGAAAGTGACGTAGAAATGAAATGTGCTCAACAGAACCTCAGGTGATTCTAAAAACTTTATTTTTACGTGCAAACCCGTCACATGACACGAGGAAGTGAAACATTAATTGTTTGTACGTTGATAATTTTTTAATCCACCACTTTTAACTCTGAACTGAGACTTTTGCAAGAAGACGGTGAATTTACAGAACTGACCAGATGAAAAAAGACATGTTGAAGTTGCAAATTACATGAAGCAACCGCTAAGCTTTCTTAATTACATGTAACTTCCTGTGTTACCTTGTGTTATTGTGTTGTCACCCAATGTTAAAACCTTTTTCTGTGGCAGACAGCCATGTCTTGAGATAAATCCCAGCAGTTTACAACTGAGAGGATCTTATCTTTATGGCTTCTAGTGATTCTCCTTTAACTATATCCCGTATCTCCCTCAGTCTCTGTGTCTCTGTGTCTCTCTCCCTCTCTCTCCCACAGTACAGTCATCACGTCGGCTCTGTCGTCACCTCCGGGGTCAGACCCGGGGCAGCGCCTTGTCTCCAGGTGAGAGGAGAATCTCCTCTGCTGCCGTTTATCACCGCAGCGATGAGGAGCTGCTGAGTGAGCTCGGTGTAAACTGGGATTAACCCGTCCCACCAGGGGGTCAGCCGCCTCTCACTCACTCAACTCCCTTGTTTTGACTTCTTTTGTCCGGCTGGAGCATTTGAAATATTTCAATCATTTAAAGAGCTCGTCTGCGCTGAGAGGTCAGCCGGGCGTTCTTGATGCTGATTGGTTCAGTCAGCCAGGAGCAGGTGAAACAGGATATGGATGGAAACTCCGGGGATTCATTCCTGAAACGTCAGAGGATTGAATTACCTGCTGTTGTTTGTTGTTTTTTAATGGCCACAATTTGAGCAAAATTGCTCTGGTCCAGGTAGAGGTGCCCCCCCCCCCCCCCCCCCCCCCCCTTCAGTGCCCACAGCTCCTCTCTGCACTGACGACCCTCCTGCATAACTTTTCTAATCACTAGATGGAGCATGAACACTTAATTCATGTGGAAGACACTTTTGTCTGCAGCTGCACCTTTCTCCTCAAGAACCGTAATCCATACATATTTGTCAGTGTTGGCATCCCGTCCTTCTTCCTGTTGCTGCTTCTCTAATTTTCAGGATTTGTTTGGTCTATAAATCTAACATCAGCTGACATCACAGACACAAGGTTCTGCTGCTGCTGCTTCAACCAGCTGCTACACTCGTTTTGGAAGAGGAGACGTTTCAGGGTTCTTGGAGGATGTGATTAATCAGGACAGACGAGTAATGAGGGGATTCCGCAGATCAGATATGATTTTGCATTAAAACAGTGATTTGCAAAAACTGGCTTTTACTTCAAAAGGCTCATCGGCTCCTGCTCCGTTCAGCTGTGATGGACAAAAACACCACGGTGGACACAAACTGTCTTTTAATGTGCAATACCACGATTTGCATGAAGGCAACGGGTCCTTCTGCAACGCATCTGTCATCAAACTCCATATATATTAAGAGATGCAAAGAAGATGCTTCGTGCTTCTCCTCTCTACTGAAGCCATTTCCAGATGTAAATTCTGGAAAATGTCTGGAAAATTTGGTGAATGAAGACACGTTCACAACAGGAAAATGTCGGGAAACCATGTGCCCGCAAATCTTACATTTTACTCAGAAGCTGGCATGAAATGATGCGCAAAAATATCTGGAGCGACCGACTCAGACGTTCTCACAAACATCCCCTTGGAAGAACTCCAGCTGAATGTTCAGTGCACGTCTGAGAGAAGCTGTTTTCCAGCATGTTTGTGACATCGAACGTCTTCTGGCACCGAGCGAGGAGTCCATGTTAAAATCATATATCATTAGATTTAATTTAAAAGAAAGCTGCAGGTATGTGCTGCCTCTGGTGGAACAAGGTCACACGAGTCACCCTGAACTTGGTGTGAGGACCGTGCACAGCTCCCTGCAGCCACTCTGACCTCCCAGACAGTGTTTGTTCTGCAGCGTGGAGCGAACATGTTTTCACTGTGGATCCTGGGCTCGTAAAAACGCTCTAATTAGAGGGCATCCTTCAGCCGAGTGCAGCTATCAGTCAGTCATTTTATGTTTATGGCCATTTTTTTTCTTCTCTTTGCTATAAAGCTCTTCTGCTGAAGTGGAGTATATGTGACTTACGGATCCCGGGACGGAGATAAGACACCTGTAATGTCTCTGTATCAGCAGGGAAGTTAGTGCTGTCTCCACCGGGCTGTAACCCTTGGCCGGACACCGATGCATTTGCACAGTCGCCCACGCACTTCCGCAAAAGCCAAGACCTGTGTGTGCACTCAAGTCGTAGTACGTGTGTTGTGTCGAAACGTCTTTTCTCCAACATGTGCTTTGACAACACAAACAGACGCGTCTTGAGTGACATGTGAGCGGCAGATTTGCAGAGAACAGAAAGACAAGAGGCCTTCAGTGTTTGAGCTGGATGAGCTGGATCTCGAAAGCCCAATTCAAACAGACACCGTACTTAAGGCATGAGAAAAGATCGACAGTCTGGGTCCCATCCAGCAAGAAAGCGATGAGTCACCGCAGCCAGGGCAAACAACGGCGTCTGGGCTGACTCATCGTTCCCTGACACACGGGCACCGAGAACACGTGGACGGGCACTGCAGCGGGCAAGTCCGGGCAAAGGTCCGCATCCAGCCTGACAGCCCGGTTAACTCCTCTGTTCTCTCTCACACCAGACCATCCTCTGTCCACGTGAACATGTGTGTGTGTGCATGTGTGTGCATGTGTGTGTTGATCCCAAGTTTTGGTTTCATTTGCCTTTTTCCTTTGTTACACCCGAGTGAGGGCTGGTCCGTGTCCGTCCACCTGCAGCCGGATCCTGCTCCTCCACCCGCTCACATATGCTCTTGTGATTAAAAGCCCAGTGCAAAAAAAAACATCAGAGCCGTGAGTCACTGAGTCAACAGGCGAGTTGTCTTCTCGTCTCTCTGGCTCTTCACCGTTCCCACAACATTGTCCAAGTCGCTCTTTGCCAAGCAGGGATGGGAGAAGCTATTCATGCATGCATTCTATGAAGGATATGCAAACACGCAACTTGCTAAAGCAAACAGATACATTTTCTTGACTTACAACCTAAGGTTGAAATTGCACACACACACACACACAAACACACACACACACACACACACACACACACACACACACACACACACACACACACACACACACACACACACACACACACACACACACACACACACACACACACACACACACACACACACAGACACACAGACATGCATAACTTTGCATATCCTGTTGTCCTTTACAAACAGGATTTAGAGATTATTCCTTCCCAGTGAACATCTTGTCTTGTCTAAGTTGAAATAAGGTGATCTGATGTAATGCACCAGCCTTGTGTAATAATTCTGTGATTCTCCAAGAAACAGGAGAATTTACAGCCAAGAACCCGGTTCACACCAGTTCAGGTATTTCTCAGGTTGATATAAGGCCGGTGTCGGTCACTGGGTCGGTCACTGGGTCGGATCACGGTTCTCCCACAGCGTGAAACCAGGGCCAGCTCCCTTCAACTGACATCACACGGGACGCACGTGCCGAACAATGAATGGAGTCGAGAACATTCAGTTCCTCTATAAAGCTCTTAATTGAATAATGTGTGCACGTACTGCTGCGTGTTCATTTTGTGGAATGTGACAATTCCTGCTGATGCCTTCAGGGACAGTCAAAGAAAGGGCCGGACCGATTGTCCACGTTTTATAGAGACTGTATCGCCCGAATACCTGGAGTCATAAAGTCAGATTTCTAAACCAAACATGAGTGTAAATCTTCTTTCTTCCGGGCGTTTGATTCCCGAGCAGCTCGAGGTTCCCCTGGATTCACTCCGTGTGAAACTGAATGAGCGTTTGGCTTGTGCATCGCTTTTGATGTGCACATAAATCATCTCTGTGTTCTCTGGGTATCACGCGCCCCGGGCAGCGCTTCAGTAGTAATTAAGCTGTAACGTGCGAACATCCTCCCAGGTTCAGATTTTTGATTTATAAATCTGGTGTATGCGGTATAATCCTTTTCAGTTTGTTCACGTTGTCATGTTCGGCGTTTTAAGAACACGCTCAACGACACTTCTGAAAAACACCAGGAGCGCCAAACACAACAAGAGGATGAGCAGGGGCGTGGAACCCGTGGCCTTGTGGCATGAGGAAGACGCGTCATCTGAGGGTTTTGTGTTTCTGTCCCGATTAAACAAACATCCTCAGATATTATTCTTCTGAGCTTGCAGGTGGATTTGGTTACCTTCAGTTATTTTCTTTTGTTTCTGGTCTTTTTATCGACATTAGAATAACTGACAGACATTCACTGAACTCCACACGTTTTCCTGAAATGACCTCGAGGGGCTGAGTGTGAGAAACGCAAATGTCCAAGTCAGTTTCTCCGGATGTTTTCAAGAACTTTTCCTGCCATAACCACCGAGTAAAGTATCCGGAGCATGTCCGAGTGAGAGTACGGCGGGAAAGTTCACATTGGGTGTGTGGAGGACATTTCACAGCCTTATGAGACAAACTGGGATTTTTCGGATTGGAGCTATATTGAAATAAAAATATTCCACAAAATGTTTGGACCCATTTTCCAGAGTTCAGGTCCGACAAAGGTTATACAGACATTTCCCATGTAGAGACCAAATAAACCTAATAATTTGACATATTTACCCTGCCTGATTTTATGGATCCACCCTTACATTAAATATGAACCTTCAACCCGTGTATAATTCTTACAGACATGTCCTGAAACGTATTTGTGATTTTTGGAAACGTTACTATCTCCGCTGTGGAATTAAAACACTGTTTATCTGCACAGCATGAGTTTATAATGACTGACCCGGCGGCAGGTCGGGGACAAAGCTGTTTATCAAACCTTTCACGTCTTTATCTAATATAAAATGTTATGTGAGAGGAAAGATTTCAGATAAATCATAGATTTGTGAATTCCGTATTGATCCTTTTTAATGGGTTCCACCACGCTGCAGGTTTTTCTGCTTTGGAAAAATAACATTTAGAGACTCGCTGCTGGATCAAACATGGTGAGACGAGGATAATTTGCAGGGTAAAGTTTCAAGGGGGAAAAGGACTTGTCGACTTGTGGATTTTACGCAGGCCACAGTCAAAGCATGCAAGTGCAGCAAACTCCAGAAAAGTACCGGCGTCTCCGCGCTGGCTCCACAGCTGCTCCGTGTCAAAGCTTAACAGGAAATAAAATATCTGCAGTGTGGTGCCAAGGAGCTGTTGTAGTTAAGATATGAAATTTACGAGACTGATAAAAAGGAAATCCTAATCAAGAACACGTGTTGTTATAGAAACAAACCGAGAAAAACACCTGACGCT